>NC_069501.1:459882057-460182057 GCF_027579735.1 Bombina bombina | reverse complement strand
TGTTTGCTCACCGTTCTTGTGATCATTTTGACCCCACGGGTTGAGATCTTACGTGGAGCCCCAGATCGAGGGAGATTATCAGTGGTCTTGTATGTCTTCCATTTTCTAATTATTGCTCCCACAGTTGATTTCTTTACACCAAGCTGCTTGCCTATTGCAGATTCAGTCTTCCCAGCCTGGTGCAGGTCTACAATTTTGTTTCTGGTGTCCTTCGACAGCTCTTTGGTCTTCACCATAGTGGAGTTTGGAGTGTGACTGTTTGAGGTTGTGGACAGGTGTCTTTTATACTGATTACAAGTTTAAACAGGTGCCATTAATACAGGTAATGAGTGGAGGACAGAGGAGCCTCTTAAAGAAGAAGATACAGGTCTGTGAGAGCCAGAAATCTTGCTTGTTTGTAGGTGACCAAATACTTATTTTGCACCATAATTTGCAAATAAATTCTTTCCAAATCAGACAATGTGATTGTCTGGATTTGTTTCCACATTTTGTCTCTCATAGTTGAGGTATACCTATGATGAAAATTACAGGCCTCTCTCATCTTCTTAAGTGGGAGAACTTGCACGATTGGTGGCTGACTAAATACTTTTTTTCCACACTGTATATATATATATATATATATATATATATATATATATATATATATATATATATATATATATATATATATAGTAAATATTTTATTATATATTTTCATGTGACAACACTGAAGAAATGACACTTTGCTACAATGTAAAGTAGTGAGTGTACAGCCTGCATAACATTGTATACATTTCCTGTCCCCTCAAAATAACTCAACACACAGTCATTAATGTCTAAACCATTGGCAACAAAAGTGAGTACACCCCTAAGTGGAAATGTCCAAATTTGGCCCAAAGTGTCAATATTCTGTGTGGGCACCATTATTTTCCAGCACTGTCTTAACCCTCTTGGGCATGGAGTTCACCAGAGCTTCACAGGTTGCCACTGGAGTCCTCTTCCACTCTCTACACAACGACATCACAGAGCTGGTGGATTTAAGAGACCTTGCGCTCCTCCACCTTCCATTTGAGGATGCCCCACAGATGCTCAATAGGGTGTAGGTCTGGAGACATGCTTGGCCAGTCCATCACATTTACCCTCAACTTCTTTAGCAAGGCAGTGGTCATCTTGGAGGAGTGTTTGGGGTCGTTATCATGTTGGAATATTGCCCTGCGGCCCATTCTCCAAAGGGAGGGGATCATGTTTATCTTCAGTATGTCACAGTACATGTTGGCATTCATGGTTCCCTCAATAAACTGTAGCTCCACAATGCCGGCAGCACTCATGCAGGCCCAGACCATGACACTCCCACCAACATGCTTGACTGTAGGCAAAACACACTTGTCTTTGTACCCTTCACCTGGTTGCTGCCACACACACTTGACACCATCTAAACCAAATAAGTTTATCTTGGTTTCATCGGACTACAGGACATGGTTCCAGTAATCCATGTCCTTAGTCTGCTTGTCTTCAGAAAACTGTTTGCAGGCTTTCTTGTGCATCATCTTTAGAAGAGACTTCCTCCTGGGACGACAGCCATGCAGATCAATTTGATGCAGTGTGTAGCGTATGGTCTGAGCACTGACAGGCTGCTTACTCCCCAGCCCTTTAACCTCTGCATCAATGCTGGCAGCGCTCATACGTCTATTTCCCAAAGACAACCTCTGGGTATGATGCTGAGCATGTGTACTCAACTTCTTTGGTCGACCATGGCGAGGCCTGTTCTGAGTGGAACCTATCCTGTGAAACTACTGTATGGTCTTATCCACCGTGCTGCAGCTCAATTTCAGGGTCTTGGCAATCTTCTTATAGCCTAGGCCATCCTTATGTAGAGCAACAATTCTTTTTTTCAGGTCGTCAGAGAGTTCTTTGCCATGAGATGCCATGTTGAACTTCCAGTGACCAGTATGAGAGAGTGTGAGAGCGATAACACAAAATCTAACACACCTGCTCCCCATTCACACCTGAGACCTTGTTACACTAACGAGTCACATGACATATCTCTCTCTTTCTCTCTCTCTCTCTCATAGAAAATCATAGTTTAAAAGTCAACTCCACTATTTGACCTTCTGTTGAGCTCAACTTCAGCTTAGTGTTTAAGTGATTGCCGACATGGGTTTTTCAGTGTGCCCCCGAAGAAGTCTGTTATATGTGAGGAATTTAGCGTACCCGTGCAACCCAACATCTAGATGTAAATGCACTGTAGATTTCACGCAAGCGCTAATATCATATACAAATAGATTTATTAAATATGAACATTGCATAAATATGTTTTTGCATTCTTTCATCTACTTAACTGCAAAGGGCTACATTGTTTTTATGTCTATATAGGTTTGTAAATATATATATATATTTATATTTATTTATTTAGACATGTATATGTATGTATCTCTATGTTAAAGCCTTTTGCAACACCTCATTTCTTTGAACCCTTAACTTTTGTGTGCAATATTTTTTGGTAATAATTTTTATTATGTATTTTTGATGTTTTGTGACACTTTTTGTTTTGCGAAACAGTTAACCAGAGCTCTGAGGATTAAATACCTTCATTGTTAATGTTTTTGTTGTTAAAGTTTTTCTTTTTTGAATTGTTAAAAATATTCAATTTTATGTCTGACAGGTGTTTATTTTTAGCTTCTTAAATCCTCTTTAATGTTTCTCTTTAGGTTCTCAAATGTTTACTTTACTTTATTTCTAAGCTATCTGAAGGAATAATATAATTTTATGACCCAATGTTCACCTGCAAAGGATGAGACAACAACCACATTCCCATGGCTCTTCTTCAGCATTGGTAGAGCTTCCACAGTCATTGTGGCATAACTCAATACATTGATCTCGAGAAGATTCCTCACATGGTCCACGTCCCCATCAAAGTAACCAAAGTATGTGTAACCAATATGGTTCAAAATGAGCATATCTAGACCACCTGTAAACAAGAGCAAATAAACACTCAATTATCCTGGAGAATAGAGAATATTAAATAACGGTAAAACCTGGCTATAAAAAATGAAATGTTTTTTAATAATTTGATCAGTTATAAATACTATGTATTTGATTTATAACAATATTTTACTTTAAACAAAGAAAAAAACACAACTTATTTTTAATTAAAAAATATATATTATCCAGTTACCTACAGTCAATGGTCTCTGGCAGACAACCCACGGAAGCCTTTTTTCCCTTATAAGCATCATTGTGTGGCATAGCCAAAAATAAGCCATACTGCCCATTCAATAGATAAGGTCGGCTATGCACGCTGTCTCCATTCTTTACTATTTAAACTTGAGCACAGGGTTTTGAGCGTAAACCAGTCTTGTTCTCATTGGCTGTACCTCACAATGAAGTTAGAAGAAGCATTTTGGTTGGGCAGCTAAATGGGACTGAGCATGGCTAATTAAAAGATACCTGAAAATAGCTGAGATCCCAACTGGGGGAGGTATCACACATATCAAAATAAATTATAGTTATTAGCTACAGGTCTCAATTTGTGTTAGATAACATGAATGGCATGCTTGCTGTTAATTCTTTTTCACTCTCAGTATTTATGAACATTGTATTTGATTGATACATCTATTGTCTCAGTTTTAATTAAATAATTTACATCTATTAGCTGCAGAATGTGTGCAGAATATAGAGTATGTCTGGTAAAGTAAAATGAAAGTCAAAATTAAACTTTCATGATGCAGACAGATCATGCAGTTTTAAGACACTTCTTAATTCATTTCACTTGTATCTCTTGGTATCCTTTGGTGTAAAGTATATGTACATATCCTCACACATTTGTCTCTTGCCATTAGCTCACTAGATGTGTTCAGCTAGTAGTGCATTGCTGCTCTGAAGCATATTTTAACTATGTGTTTAAATATATATTAAAATTAAACTTTCATTATTCAGATAGGCCATGCAATTTTAAACTACTTTCCAGTTTACTTCTATTATCAACTTTGCTTTGTTCACTTGTTATCCTTTGTTGAATAGTATGGCCAGGAGCAGCATTGCACTACTAATAGCTATGTGAACAGATCTGGTGAAAACTATAACCCGTTTAACTTTTTATGCAATATTAAAAAAAAAAAAAAAATCATTATATGATAGTGTTATAATGAGTGTAACTGTACTTTCAAATATTATTTTGATGTATTTTGTGCAACTTTGTTGTCTCACATAACAGTTAACCAGATCTCTGAAGTTGCACGTTAAATTTGATTACGCTCAAGCAAACGCATGTACCTTCAACCTGTTATACGTGCACTACTTCTAAGAGCCGTGATAAACTCCTAATTGCTCATGCGCAACAGTTAGAGCACCACTCGTAATCTAGCCGCATATGTATAACACATTTCAAACTATACGCTTTCATATTAAAAATAAAACAATGTGTATAATTCATGTATAAGTTCGCTCACAATACATTTATAGATAATATTCATTGTGATTCACCTTTCCCATAAGATTGTTTTTGATTGTATCATACTTACATAAAAACACTAAAGACCCAATGATCAAAAACGTGCAACCTTGGAGAGAAATTGCAGGCGTTGTATTGTAATGCATGCGCCTTTCCTTCACATACAGAACCATAGTAGTGATATAAACATCTCTCAAGGTAGAATTTGTCTTTCTAAAATTATTTGGGGAATGTTGCTGTACTGACGAGACTTCTTAGATTATCCTTCCTGAGCAGAGAGATTTAGATAATAAATAACATCAGAGTAAGGCCTTTTAAATGATAACTTACCAAATAATCGTTCAGCTTCCTGTACTACGGACTTAGCAAATGTCATGTTATCCATACTTCCTGGGATATAGTAGGCAGAAGCCGCTCCGAGCTGAGTGCACTTTTCAATCACCTAAAAATTGTATACAAATAAACTGGTTAATTTGTAGAGTACAGTCACTAATTGTGTTTAGAAATGCAATGGAATGTTTTTTTCTCTACACTTTTATATATCTCCAAGTTGATTTCAAGCTAGTTTATTTTAACATTTTTATTATGTTGAAATGTTTGTGTTATTATTGGTTTCTTTATAAAAGATTTTCATGTTTTAAAATGATATACTGTATTTTTGGCATATAAGATGCAGTTGTTGTTTTTTTACATAAATAACTCCTTACTTATTTTATGCAAAAAGGGAACAGTAGAAATTAGAAAACAGACACAAAGGGGTGCTTATTTGTTTCTACTACCAGAGATAAGGTGTTCAAAACACTGGAAAGAGGGCAATATGAGGATAGGAGGGATGACTTATAATGGGAGACACTCTGATTGAAGAGAAGACAAAAAATTATGGATATATCTGGGAAGGGGTTAACTGGAATAATAAAATAAATAATAATATTGCTGTAACTGATTGATTTTGGGGAAGAAATAAACTTTATGGGCTAGATGACAAGTAAAGCTTAATCAATAGAGCAGGGTGTGCTATCTTTTGTGCAACCTTGTGCAAAGAATAACACATCATCTGGTATTACAAGTGGATTGTGGTAAAATTACAATCAATGCAATTAAAACTTTTTTTAGTGTGCCCTATACTTTCAATAGATAGCAAAGGGAACAATATTAGCATGCTCATTGCAATCGTATAACAAGTGGTAAATTAAAGGGACAGTAAAGTCCAAATTAAACTTTCATGATTCAGATAGCACATGTAATTTTAAACAACTTTCCAAATTACTTTTATCATCAAATTTGCTTTTTTTCTCTTGGTAGGCCACCTCTTATCTCACAGTCTGGCTGTGAATAGCTAATAACATGTACTGTTTGTTCATGTGTGCCATCAAGATTACATTGTGCTCACCCTAGTAATAGTGTATAATAAAAAAAATGCCAAATGTGTACTCACACAAATGTGAGCTATTAAAGGGACAGTCTACTTCAAAATTTTTAATGTTTAAAAAGATAGATAATGCCTTTATAAACCATTCCCCAGTTTTGTATAACCAACATGGTTATAATAATACACTTTTTACCTCTGTGATTACCTTGTATCTAAGCCTTTTCTGACAGCCCCCTGATCAAATGACTTTATTTATTGACTTACATTTTATCTAATTAGTGCAGTGTCTGCCACAAGCCATGGGCGTTAGCACCATGTACTCTATATGGCTCACATGAACTAACATGAACTAGCTCTCCTCTGTTGCGAAAAGCAAATTAAAAACATGTGATAAGAGTAGGGATGGGCGAATGTGTAAATTTCCGAATTCGAATGTTAGAACAAATGTTATTACCGAAATTCGAATTACAAATCCTAATGTTGATACAAACGAATATGCTTAAAAATTCTATAATCAAATGCTATTTACAGTTTTTGAATGTCACTTTCGAATTTGAATGTTTAAAATTAGATTGAATATCCACATACGAAATTTCGAATTTAACAAATACTATTCAGAAGTTCAATAGTTCATATGGTAGGGAATCTAGTAAATTGATACATAATAGATACAATTATATCAATTTGAATGTTTCTATTGCGATCAAATATTGTATAGTTTGAATATTAAATTTAAAGAAAGCATTAGAAATACTATAACAAACATATAAATTCAATTTTTTTTTATTTGAATATTGCATAATTCGAATATTACATTTAAAGAAAGCATTATAGAAATACTATTACAAATATATAAATTTGAATTTTTCAAAACAAATATTTTCGAATGTAATCGTAAAATTCGAAACTGAACATTCGAAAATCGAATGTTAGAATGTTATGTAAACATTCAAAATTCGATTCGAACAAACAAACTTGTTAAAATTTGTTTCATTTTTTCGAATGTTGAGAAACATTCGCCCATCCCTAGTTAAGAGGCTGTCTTTAGTGGCTCACAAACAGGCAGAAATTTAGAGGTTTAAATGTTATAAAGTCTATTAATATAACAATGTTGGTTGTGCAAAGCTGGGGAATGGGTATTAAAGGCGTTGTCTATCTTTTTAAACAATTCTGGTGTAGTCTGTCCCTTTAAAGCTCAACGAATGGGCAGTCTTGAAAATAAAGCTAAAAGTCACAAGTAGTGTATCTTTCCGGATTCTGTCTTATCCAAACACAGCTTACCTTTAAAACACACATTTTCCCACTGTAATTTGTAATAGATAAAATAGCAAAGTGAAAGGTAGCGCAATTGAAATGCAGCTTTGGATTGCTCCTATTGATATTTCTATATAGAACCAACAACAAAATGTCAAATCACAAATTTAATATAGATTAAATTTCATGCATTAGCAAAATCTCAAAATATGTAAAAATATATTAAATCAAATGTGACACCGGTGTCAATCGATAATAAAATTCACTATGTATTTACTCAACAATCATAGACATTCATACTTCACATTCACTCCTCAAAAACATGTAGCTACAATCTCTTATTTTAATGATCAACTGTTCAAAAGACTGATTTCATGAGAGACAAACAGTTCATAAAGATGATTCGGTGAAAAAAATCAAATAAAGCTTCCTGCCTTATCTGCAGAATATATGGCACAATGTCTGACATGTATGCAACTGAAGGAAGAAATTATAACTTATTGGAAGAACACAGTTTTTCTCCTGCCAACTCCAACATTCCCATTTAATATATAGGTTTTCTCAATCATTGTACATAGGTCCCCTAAGTTTCTGTTTGTGAAATAATTTAGCAAATACATAAATTTAGTTCAATCTCTAAATGGTTCATTCCATAAACCTTATGTCCGATCACTCTATGTGGATGCAACTGTTACATTTTGTGGGGCCACATGACACTGTACATGACGTTTTTTAATGTAATCCGTCCTATACTTTAACTGTGAGATCATTTGGGCTTCACATATATTTTGAAATATTATTTAAAAAAAAAAAAATTTTCATTGTACGTCAGTCACCGCGTACATGCGCACTGAAGGCTACTCGCCTGTATAAATCCTGGACCTTTATTCAGCTGATAGGGTCGCGTGCACATGCGCAGAGTGTGTCTGGAGCACATGCGAAATGAAAGTTTATGCCCATATAACTCCTGGACCCTTTGCTTCTACTACAACAGCTGATTTTGGGAGGTTGTGCCTCTTGCGCATGTGCAGTGAGCGCCACACACCTCCAACAGCTGATGTCACATCACCGGAAGTGACGCAGGTCTTGAATTTTTTAAGTCGAGACAAAATTTATAACACTGGTTTTGCTACGCTGGGCGTCTCTTTGAATTACTTTGCGTCACTCACTATGTGACCTGCATGCTCGCCAGAAACATAAGTTATGAAGCAGCGGTCTTTGATCAGGCGGATAAGGATCGCCGGAAATCAACCCGATCGAGTACGATCGGGTTGATTGACACCCCCTGCTGGTGACAAATTGGCCGCGAGTCTGCAGGGGGCGGCGTTGCACCAGCAGCTCTTGTGAGCTGCTGGTGCAATGCTGAATACGGAGAGCGTATTGCTCTCCGCATTCAGCGATGTCTGTCGGACCTGATCCCACTGTCGGATCAGGTCCGACAGACATTTCTTAAATATGCCTCCTAAGCTGGTTAGGAGGTTTAGATGTTAGTGGGTATTTTGCGGTGGTGGTTGTGGTGGTTTAGGGGTTAATAGAGTAGTGGGGTATTTTGCAGTGAGCTATGTGGCATTTAGGAGTCATTAAAGTAGAGGGGACTTTATGGTGGACTATGTGGTGGTTTAGTTGTATTAGAGTAGGGGGATTATGGCGATTTGGATTAGCATGCAAGTATCGGTAATTACCGCTCCTCTTGAAATCTAGCCCTTAGTGTGATTTGTGTTTCTATATTAATTAAATAACAGTTTTTTGGTCTGTCTCATTTTGATATTTGTTGGGAATGGAGAGTTATGAAAAACAATCAAAATTCTGCATTTAAAACCAGTATTACAACATCTTTTTTTATTGTTCTAAATAAAAGGATTGTATAACTTTTTTTTGTTTATGTATATTCTATAAGCAGAATGTAATTTTGACTTACTTGGTATCCTGAAATGCTACTGCTAGTTCAAGTTTGAAGAAGCACCTAGTAATTACAACACTGCTTGGCAGTCTTTCAATAAATTAACATACTATACCTATCAACTGTGAAGCGCTTTCTGAATATATTAACATGTCTGCTGCAATGGCCAAACACCCCCACCACATACCGTATTTGGAGGAGCCAATGCAGAATTGTTACTGAATTAGAAACTAGTCCTATCCATGGATTGTTTTGTAGTGTCTTATCACATCTTATAAGGTCAATTCGGAAACACATGAGACAGGGTTAGACTTGTGAAGCCTGGTGTGTGCACTTCCAGTTTTCATAATAGGAAAAGGACAAATTTCCTTTTGACAATCACAGGAAAAAAGGTCAAAATAAATAAAGTATTTTATAAAGTTTTATTTACTATGCAGAAGCAAACTTTTTATATTACAATCTCAAAGGGTTTCATTTCCCTTTAAGATGAACAGTGTAGACTGATAATGGTTGGTGTGACTCCTTTAGATAATAAGATATATCAGGATAAACAATGACAAATACATTTGTTGATGAGGTTCAGAAGGTTCTCCCTAGGGTGCATCCTTTAAAAAATCCCTGGCTGTACCCAAACATCCCTGTATCTGAATTAACACCCATATATAACCTTTTCTCTTGTAATGTTAAATAAAATGTTATATCATAAGTTTATACAACATTTATTATTCACATTCTTTAATGTATTGTTTTTTTAAAAAAACTTTATTTCTAGGAGGTACACTTTCAATATTAATTTTCTTCCTTGTATTGTAATGGTAAAATGTTTACTCACTCTATGGGGTCAATTTATTAAGGTGCAGACAGACATGATACGCTGTTCTGGTGCAATGCCGTCCCCTGCAGATTCGCGGCCGCTAGCAGGGGGGGTCAATCAACCCGACCGGAGTGAGTGAATGAACGTTTTACCATTACAATACAAGGAGCAAAATTATTATTGATTAACAGTGATCACTCTACTAGTAAGGGTGTTCTCATTATGCTTTGCAGTGGTTTAACACACAGGAATCAATCAATGTCCTTTAGAAAAACTTTGTCAAATTGTTTATCTACGCACGTCCTTATAGACTTAATAAATTAATTCTGTATAAAAATTATGAAAAACATTTTTAAAGGCTTGTGATCAATCCCTTAGCTAGCAAAGGGCACAAGTGCTAAAATATAATGGTATGATGAGTTAGAGCTTTTTATTTGCCATTACAATATCCCTTTAAGGCCTAGTTTCCATTGCTGTTGTAAGCTAGAGGTAACATAAAACATCTCTATAGACTTTAATGGTGATGCTTTTTACCACCAGTTTACAACAGCAATGGAAGCTAGGCCTACATGTCCTAATCAGATAAATGGTTATTCTTTTGCATTTTTAAAAAACTTTGTATTAGAGCCAGACATTTCATTATACAGCAATTCTTACCTTTTTGAGTTTTGCTTCTGTTCTTGCTGTTATGAGTATGTGTGATCCCATCTGTGCCAAGTGATATGCCATCTGCTCCCCGATGCCTGAGCTGGCTCCTGTCACTATCACCCTCTTGCCCTTCAACATGGCTGCCAAGAGAAACACATTAATAAAGAGTAGTTAGGCATATGCATTTATTTGTTAATATAAGGGCAATGAAAAAAAAAGCACTTTACCTAAAATGGTCAAACTTCAAGACAGAATGACAAAATTTTACCCCAGATAACCAAACTTAAAGGGACACTGTAACCAAAATTTTTCTTTCGTGATTCAGATAGAGCATGAAATTTTAAGCACATTTCTAATTTACTCCTATTATCAAATTTTCTTTATTCTCTTGGTATCTTTATTTGAAATGCAAGAATGTAAGTTTAGATGCTGGCCCATTTTTGGTGAACAACCTGGGTTGTCCTTGCTGATTGGTGGATAAATTCATCCGCCAATAAAAAAGTGCTGTCCAGAGTACTGAACCCCAAAAAAGCTTCAATGCCTTCTTTTTCAAATAAAGATAGCAAGAGAACGAAGAAAAATTGATAATAGGAGTAAATTAGAAAGTTGCTTAAAATTGCATGCTCTTTCAATTACAAAAGAATAATTTTGGGTTCAGTGTCCCTTTAACAAAACAGTAAACACCTTGAAATTGTAATATTAAATAAAAACTTTGCAATATGCTTTCACTATTTTGCTTCTTTTCCCTATAATTTTAAGAGATTTTACGTATATGTTAAATCACTTGAAAGTAATAACAACATAGCTGTAAAAAGCTGACAAGAAAATATCACATGAACATCTCTTAGTAAAAAAAAAAAGTGTCTCAATGTCTTCAGCTCAACAGAGCAAGTGTGCAGTGATCAAGAGCTACTCCTATTATTGTCATCTGCATGGGGAGGAAAAAAAATCAGCTAATCAGTACTGAGGTCAAACTTTTAATTTTTTTTGTGATCTAATGGGATTTACCTGAAGTCTTGCAAGATTTCATAGTAAACGGTCTTAAAGGAACATTGTACACTGTATTTTTCTTTGCATAAATGTGTTGTAGATCAGTGTTTCTCAACCACGTTCCTCAAGTACTCCCAACAGTCCAGGTTTTCATTATAGCTGAACTAGAGCACAGGTGAAATAATCAGCTGATCAGTTACCATAGTAACAAACTTACTCTCACCCATTAGCCGAGTATTTCACCTGTGCTCTAGTTAAGCTATAATGTAAACCTGGACTGTTGGGGGTACTTGAGGACCATGGTTGAGAAACACTGTTTAAGATGCTCCATTTATATAGCCCGTCTGGGAGTGTTTTTGTAAAAATGTATAGTTTTGCTTATTTTTAAATAACATTGTGCTGATTTTCAGACTCCTAAACAAGCCCCAAAGATTTAGATGTATACAGACTTCAGATTGCTTTTGTTTGTTTAATGGGTCTATTCATATGCAGGGGAGGGTCTGCTCTCAACCCCTTTCAGTGGGTGTTCCAGCCTAATCTCATTGACAGTGCTAAATGGGAGTTTCTAAGTAAGTTTTAAAATGTTTTATACTGGATTTTTATATCAGTATCTGTGCATATTATTCTTTATAGTGGTGTCTATTACATGCAGTTAAATTAAAATTGGTGTACACTGTCCCTTGGAAGTAAAGTGACTGTGCCTCCACATGCCAAATGCACGCTTCTTTGCAAGTACCAGGACTAGCATCCTGATTGGGTGTTTAATGTGCCTCTACTGTGGTATGTGGCTACTGAGGAAACTTTTAGGTAAAATATCTTTGTTTTGTAAATAGAAATGTTCATGAGATATTTTCTAGTCAGATTTTAACAGACATGCTGCATCACTCAGGTGGAACAGCAACTTAAACTATTAAATTTATGCTAACAGAGTTCAGTCTATTTTTAAAAATTCAGAGACATGTTCAAAACAGAAATGATAATTGTTAAAAATCTTTCCAAATGGGGGGAGGAGCCAACTCTGCAACTGAACGGCAGCACATTCTCATAGCTCTGCACATACTGTACCAAAATTCAATTAAATGACCGTTTAGCCCAAATATATGGACATCATTCTAGATCAGAATGCCCAGGGGACCTGCATGATCAATTTTAAAGAGAGCCATTAAGAGTTACAGGGATCTCAGGACCCGGGTATATACGCCTATGGCCGATAGCAGACACTAAGAGCTGGAGCAGCCATCTTGCGGCCTGCGCAATATCTGTGCTGGAGTCGGGGATCGATCTAAGCTTATTGTAATACCCTCTGAGTGACTGCTCAATTATGGAAGACCCGGAGCGCATCATGGAAGAGATACGCAACTTTTTGGATAGCTGCCGTGAGGTGTTTGTATACTCAGCTGTGCCGACAGCAAGGCAGATGGAACACGCTGACTACAAGTTTTCCCTTACAGCTGCTCCTAAGATAGAGCCAGCGTGCATGAAAAGGATGGGCACCGTTGGTGCCGAGACTGCTGCTGAGCGCTCGGGCCCCTCCAGTATTGCAGGCGCTGCGTCTGGGATATCAGATACCGCGGACCATGCTACTGCAATGAGATACCAAATGGCCGCAATGCCCTTGAGGAGATCATGTCATAAATCGACAATGGAGCTACTCTACATCCGTCATAGCTGGAAGCAATCCTTAGGTGAGGAGGATCAGGTCTCTGCGACTCTACCTGATAACACGGAGGTGGCGATCCCTTATGGCCTCAGAAAGGGGATCGGATAGTTTAGACATATAATGGGAGACACACTTGCGAGTCTGAGACTCTGTATACGGACTCGTAATATTCGGAGGTATCCAGCTTTTTCCTATGCCTATACCACGCTCCTATGCCTAGACTCCTGGTCTAGGTGCTGAGTTCTTAGACTTGCTTTACCACTCGCATAATATTTGGAATGAGAGACATATCACTCCACAGCACTGTTGATTAAATGCTTTCTTGCTGATAGCTACTGTAGATGTTATACTACTTTTAAGTTTTCAGTGTTCTATGCTCAGCTACCATGGGCCATTTCTTGTGCAGACAATGAGAGTTAATCTTTACAATGTTTGTATTTCAGAGGACCCCTTTCAGTTCAGAAGGAATTGAGCTTATGGGTTATGCAAAAGTTATTGCTTGTCTAACGATATAATAGCAACTCTGTTGACTGCTTTAATGAGCTAAATGTTATACCGAGACCCCCCCTCCATTATATTTTTCCCCTATTGTTGGTTGCCCATGCCCTTACTGCAATATGGTCTCTTATATTTGTATTGCTCATTTTGCCTATTCTGGGTGCTTAATATAGCTCATATGACTGTTTATTAATCTAGGTTTTATACCATGTTTAAAAACTATTTATATCAATAGATATCAATCTAGCTAAATGTTCTATAGTATTGCAAGGTTGACTGTGAACACATGTGTAAATGATGTACTTTTAGTTCTGCGTGCTATTATTTAGGTGGATACTCTGTGTGTTATGCTATTGCCAAATGAGTTGCGCTATACCAAGTATGACTATATTGCATTACCATAGCTATAACTACCCTATCCCTTTGCATAATAGCTGACAGCAGCATGCTGCTGATTAAATGTGTTTCTTCTCTTCCAAACTGATTTTGCACAAGAGGGACATATGTATTCATGTATAAATATAGGAGGGTTACAGTCCTGTACAATTTTACAATATTCTAGCTTGATGGGTTAAAGGTGTTTTAGATGAGCTCTTGTTTCTAAGGTGTTAGACTATAGTATTTACCATGCCTTGTTTATAAATGCATTGGTTTCATATGAAGGCTGTTGGTTGGGATCCAGCTGACCGCCTATGAAACTAATATATATATATATATACACATTTATACTCCCTTACACACCCTTCATAGTTAATTGACATTGAGGTTTGAAATAAAATGTGTCATGCTGTCCCCTGACATTCTGTCTGACCCTAAGGCCTAGGTGTCTGCGGCCAAGACCCCTGAGCCTTCTCATCTGCACCCCTATAGATGACATAGACATCATATATGGAAAAAAAGACTGAATAGTTAGATGGGAAATACTAATATTCTCCATTAGATATATTCACCAATCCTTACAGATAGCTCCAAACTTTTGCCTCTCATCAGAACCTATACACTGCTATATGTAGCCTTTCATCTATGCATTTCACATGTATACTTATGCAGGCTGGTCCTGCATTCTCTATAGTCCACATCCTGATAGTGCCAAAACTGAACCACGAAACCTTTGATAAATTTATTCGCCAAGATTTTTTTAAATTCTGGTGGGTCGGATTTTGCATCAATCTAATGCGCGAGTAGCCCTCTCTATACACATATTAGCAAACCAGGTCCTTAGATGATTCTTCACAGTGCTGTGATGCCCTGTTTCATCACAGCCTGCTTATCTTGAATTATAACATAAAACGCTTCCTCAGTTCCATGCTTCTCACACCATATAACCTACTATATATATATATACACATCTACCTCCTCCCCCCCAACCCACAATGTGTCTCCTTGTTAAGGAGAACTAAACACGCGGCTTCTCTCGCCTATGCCGCAACCTTCACCATGATTTTCACCATTACCTGCAAACTGAATATATTAAATATTTTTTCTCTCCCACCCTGAGTTGATATTTTAGTTAGGTCTAATAGCGGCCTATTAAGTTACAAGAAAAATATTTCAAGTTTATTTGATATGCAAGAAATAAAGTGCTATAAAAATGAGGTTTATCATATGAGATTCATAGGAGGTCTCCTAGGTCAGAATGATGTGTATGCTAGAGGGTCCAAGAGGGCCCTACTGTACTATTTAGAAGATCCCTAGGTGACAGACACTCCAGTAATATAATGTTCACATGGTTTATATATTATTAGCTCTGTGTTTTTCTATAATCTAATTTTCATTGTCAGAACCTCTTGCAACACTGATATCTTATCTCATGTGACATAAGAATTTATTTATGCAATGTTGTATACCTTTAAATGAACCTCAAATAAAAAAAAAAAAATAAAAAAAAAAAAATCTTTCCAAATCATGTAAAATCGATATCACACTGTGGTGAAACTTTAAGGGAAATTTGCTTTAGAAATCAGTCATATTTATGTTGTAAACTGAGCATGGCCTGTTCTTATATACTTCCCACCTTGTTCTCTTTTTACAACCCCTATATTTTGTTCCCTCCCTTTTGATTATTGCCTAGGCTCCCTTTGGGGACAGTACACTTTCATGATTCAGATAGGTCGTGCAATTTTAAACAACTTTCCAATTTACCTTTATCATCAAATTTGCTTTGTTCTCTTGGTATTCTTTGTTTAAAGCAAAACCTATATAGGCTCATAAACTGATTTCTAAACTGTTGAAATCACCTCTTTCTTTTGCGCACCACTTGTAATCTGGCCCAATATCATTAAAAGGCCGTAATCGTAGAAAAATGACATGCTTTAATTTATTACTGTGTAATTTCTAGAAAACTGGAAATTGCTGTAGTGTACATCTCCAGAATTTGACTTTTTATGTTGTAGCTCATTATTCTTAAAAGGAAAAAAACACACAAACAATAAAACATATATATACAATTAAAAAGCCATGCTTTGCAGAGCTCTTCTAATGGTAATGATCAAGTCTAAAAGTCATTACTGATAAATGTTTAAGCCAATCAAGTCAGGTTCAAGGACACCACTTGGATCAGAAATTCAGATGAGTCTGGTCACAGTATATATAAACTCATGATTCCTGGCTTGGCTCTAAATTAAAATGGAAACTCATTGCAGAAGAGAGAATACTTCAACCTGTTAACTAATTAATTTCTGGATTACATCTTGTGTACTGGAACAAACAGCACTTGATATGAATCAGCAAAAATATTGTGGCTGGTTTCAACATGTAATGAAATACAATTTATAATGTTACTCTGTGTGTGTTTAACCTTTCGCTACCGGAAATTTCAAAGAAAACTTGCTCAAAGTACTAGAGAATTTTTAGCATTTTTGCTATCACTCCATTTAAAGGGACAGTCTAGTCAAAAAAACACGTTCATGATTCAGATAGGGTATGTCATTTTAAACAACTTTCCAGGGGGGCGGAGCCTAGCAGCACACGGATGGATGTGTGAGAGCTGAGCTCCGGTATGTGACACAGCAAAATAGGTGAATAATGCCGTATAACTACACACCAAGAGGCTAACAAGGCAATGCGGTTGGTGGTTCAGTTCCCGGCTACAACCCGGAGAGAAATTCTCTAAGAAAAAGTGAGGAAATCCGCCCGATAGCAACTGTGCAAGACACGCATATATGCAGCGGACGCCATCTTGGAGGCCATGCGCAGCTAACTATTATCTCTCTCGAAGTAGAAAAGGGAATGACTGTTGGTGGTTCTGATTCCACTGCTCGATTTGACACCAAGATGCAAAATCCGTACAAGAGGTAACTGGGTTTAAAGGGCACACAAAAAATAATGGTGAAGCATTACAGAAAGAGCGCCAAGATACGCACATAAACATCTCTCAGGCTGGTGAGCTTAGTCTTTGATGAGCATTGAGTCTTATATTCTTGATTTTGCACACCATGGCTAGAATACCTCAATGAAAGGATTACAAACTGTGTAGATGCGATAGTGATGATATATAAAGCAAGCTGTAAGGACCACACACATCTGCAGAAAGTGAACTATCATTGAAATACCTGAACCGGAACACTGCTGGCAGCTATTATAAATCTCACTGGTGTTTATGCAAAGGAGAACTAAGCCACAAATTTACCCACAATAAATGGGACGCTGTCTCTTGGCAGCAGCATCTGAGGGTACAAAAGATATATATATTCATCACTCTGCACAGAAACGAGCAAGGTTGCCTGCACTCCTGGCCTGATTCATAATGTCTACCAGAAGGTTTCAAAAAACTGACAAACTCAATAAGCTTACATCTATGGATACATTTCTTAGATCCAATGCAGCCCATAAACAGCTAGAAACTACCACAATGGAGGCAGAAGAGGATTCTGATTTAGAGTCTGAACAAAGCAAGCCTGCAGACGATCAAACACCGGTAACCAAAGCAGACCTCAGTATGCTGGTGTCAAAACAGGACATTGCATCAAATTTTGAAAAGCTCTGGGATAAAATTGATAGTCTACATACTACAGTGACTTCCAGTCTAACAGAAATCAAGAACGAAATGCTTGAAATGGGAAACAGGGTGGAAGCCCTAGAAAATGACAAGGAGGATATTGAGGAAAATGTAGCTGTTATGTCGCAAACAATCTCCCTCCAACAACAACAAATAGATGACCTCCAAGACAAAATGGAGGACATTGAAAATCGCACTAGGAGGTCGAACCTCCGGATAAAGGGTATACCGGAATCGATTGGACCAGCTGACCTTTTGTCTTATTTGCAAGGCCTCTTTAAAGCTATCACAGTGGCTACAGATGATACAGAATACCATATCGAAAGGGCCCACAGAGCACTCAGGGCCAGACCGCAGAAAGATATGCCACCAAGGGATGTGATCATCAAATTCCTCAGGTTTCTTGATAAAGAAAAAATCTTGAATGCATCTCGGAAGAACCCCACGTTTAAATACCAGGGGAACGTGGTGCAATTCTTTCAGGATCTATGTGTGAAAACACTACAACGACGAAGCACACTTCGACCATTAACCTCATTGCTCAGAAAACGCCAGATCACATATCGCTGGGGTTTTCCATTTGCCCTTAACATACTTAAAGATGGTAAGATAACTTCAATCAAGACAATACAGGAGATTCCTGGGGCTTGTAGGACCCTAGGTATCGAAGCACCGGACATACCACCTGACCCCGATCTCGGGGAGAAGAGAGGGACACAAATCTTAACACATCCTCTCAAGAGATCCAGTTGGATTAAAGTGAATAATAAACGATCCAAGACATGATTCCTTATCTGACTGGAACTTTATTGGTGGCATATCGAATTTAGGAGATTGGTGAGACTCTTTTCTAAAACACTATCAGAGATGTATTTTGAAAATTATATGCAATATACTTAGACTGTCGTGGATGGTGAGCTGAAACCACTAGAACTTATTTTGTATACACAGATTATTTTGTTAACCTAACACTGCTCTTCAATTTTATTATTCTTCATCCACTACCACCTATGGTAAACAAGGGTAATAGTATGAGCTACAAAGTATCACTGGTTATATGTTATATCAATGCAAATTAGGGAAATTTTGTATTGTTATAACTGTTTTTTATTACAGGATTATGTAAGTTTTGTTATGTTATTTAATTGGTTTGTTTTGTGCCAAGTCAACTGCATCTTCGTTAACACCTTTTTGGGGCGCTACACCGAGGTTAAAAATACAGGGACTGTAGGAATAGACGTACAGAATAGCACAGAATCTGACACTTCAGGTTACCTAAATAACGAAAAGAGATGGTTATATACTGATGTATGCATTATTTTACTGAAATATTGTTATGGCTGAAAAACTACACTTTCCTGGAGTAAACTTGATTTCACATAATGTGAGAGGCCTTAATTCAGACATAAAAAGGAGGACTGCACTAACACAATATAGAAAGCTTAAAGCAAATATTTTATTCTTACAGGAAACTCACTTTCTGAAAACACAAATACCCAAATATTGGTCCAAAGAATATTCACAACACTTTCATTCCACCGCTAACACTAAAACTAGGGGAGTCTCTATACTGATTCATTCATCCTTGGGTTTTGAACATAAAGACACAGTGAAAGATAGTGAGGGCCGCTATCTAATAGTGAGGGGGAATGTACAGGGGACTGAAGTACTCCTATGCAATATCTATGCACCCAATGAGCAACAAGAACCATTCTTTAGATGTATAACTAATTTGCTTACCAACTGGTCCAGATCGAGAATCATATTGGCGGGGGATTTCAATATAGACCTTGTAGCACTAGGGAGGGCGACGACAGGGAACATTTCAAAAAAGAAAATAAGACAACAAAGCATAGCTAGGAAGGTTGGTGAACTATTCCGGCCACACGGGTTACAAGATACATGGGTCACACTGTACGGCGATACTACTGACACAACTTATTACTCCTCAGCGCATAAATGCTACACGAAAATTGATTATGTTTTCACAAGTCAAATATTGCAACCTACATTACGTGAGGCACATATACACACTTGTGTTTGGTCGGACCATTCTATTACACAGCTTCTCCTGGGATCCCTTATGGAACCAAACAGAACCAAAACATGGACTTTCGACCCGACCTGCCTGAAACACCCTACCACAAAAGACAGATTACTAAAAGACATGAGTGACTACTGGAGAATCAATACAGACTCCACAACAAACCCTATCTCGGTGTGGGCAGCCCACAAATCAGTTTTCAGAGGACTATTAATAAAAGAAAAAACAAATTACAAAAAACAAGCTAACATTCGCTATCTGCAGCTCCAGCAAGACATTAATCTTTTAGAAAAGGAACATAAACAGACTGGCTCCCAAAATATATTGAACTCCCTAAACCAAAAGAAGGCAGATCTACTATCATTATTAAACGACAATTCTATTAGGGCAGCCCAAAGACTTAAAGCTAATTATTTTATCTATGCAAATAAGCCTGATAGGTATTTAGCTAAAAAAATTAGAGAGGAGTACCAGTCAATGTCCATTCCACATATACAGAACACATCAGGCAATATCACATCTCACCCACAAGAAATTGTGAACACTTTTGCAGATTACTATAAAAAGCTATATGATGGGGAGAAAGTCCAACACAACACCCAAACGCAGACTATTCTCGAGAGGTTTTTGAACTCCGCGAAGCTACCACAATTAACTGAGGAAGATCGAGACCAGTTAAACTCAGCTGTTACACATGCTGAAGTGGTATTGGCCATAAAGGAGCTCAAACCAGGCAAAGCCCCGGGACCGGATGGATTCCCGGGGGAATACTATAGGCTTTTTAAACAGCTATTGACCCCCCACATAGTTAAATTTGCAAACCATGTACTGGAGGGCCAACCTATACCCGCTGACCTCCTACAAGCCAAGATAATTGTAATTCCCAAAAAAGGTAGAAATGCTTCGCTGTGTTCAAACTATAGACCCATATCTTTAATAAACCAGGATATGAAAATCTTGACCAAAATACTTGCCAATCGCCTGAAACACATCTTACCCTCGATCATACATCCAGATCAGGTTGGCTTTGTAAAAAATAGAGAGGCTCCAGATAATATCAGACGAATGATTACGGTTATAGACTACTTACAACGCGAGCGGACGCCTTCTCTGATCCTGTCATTGGATGCGGAGAAGGCGTTCGATAGAGTGGACTGGGTATACATGAACACAGTGCTGATAAAGATGGGATTTACGGGATCTTTCATGAAAGCAATGAAAAGCTTATATTCAACACCAACAGCATATATCAGAGCAATAGGACACCAATCTGCAACTTTTAAAATTCTCAATGGCACAAGACAGGGTTGCCCACTTTCACCCCTCCTTTTTGCGCTCTGCATCGAGCCATTAGCTGCAAACATAAGAAATTCCCCAATCATTACTGGCTTGCAAATACAGCAGTCCCAGCACAAAATTGCACTATTTGCGGACGATGTGCTGCTGACAGTAACAAAACCACTCATTTCTCTCCCTCACATATATGACATCATACAACAATTTTCGGACGTTTCGGGATACAAATTAAATCTAGACAAATGCGAAGCACTCCCATTAAACTTACCAAAGCAGACCATCAAACTGATTGAAACAAATTTTGATTTTGACTGGGTGAAAGGTGATTTGAAATATTTGGGGATAAAACTAACGACACACTCTTCTCACCTATATAAAGCTAACTATATACCCATGTTTAAGTCGATTAGAGCTGATTTGCAGAAATGGAAGAGTTATAACTTCTCCTGGTATGGGAGTCTTTCGTCAATTAAGATGACGGTACTCCCGAGACTCCTGTATTTGTTCCGTACCTTACCCATAAGCATAGATAAATCTGACCTGAAAGCTCTTCAAACAGACCTTCATAAATATCTTAGAGGGTCTAGACACGCAAGGATACCTCATGACACACTCACTAGGCATAGACAGTTGGGGGGAGTGGGACTCCCAAATCTAAGGGACTATTACTCGGCAGCTAGACTGGCCCAAAACTCTCTCTTAGGGAGAAGACAGGAGGACATACTATGGCCTAAATTAGAAGCACTCGTAGGGGGCTATGATGACCCAGGAGATATACTATGGGGTAAAAATACTGTTGAGAGACTTAAGATTTCTCAGAACCTAATTACCAAGACGACAATCAAACAACTAGAAATATATAACAAACAATATGCATTTTTACCGGCTAATTCTTTAATAAGACCCATAAAATATATAGGCCTAGATTTAGAGTTCGGCGGTAGCCGTCAAAACCAGCGTTAGAGGCTCCTAACGCTGGTTTTGGGCGCCCGCTGGTATTTGGAGTCAGTGATTAAAGTGTCTAACGCTCACTTTTCAGCCGCGACTTTTCCATACCGCAGATCCCCCTACGCCATTTGCGTAGCCTATCTTTTCAATGGGATCTTTCTAACGCTGGTATTTAGAGTCGTTTCTGCAGTGAGCGTTAGAGCTCTAACGACAAGATTCCAGCCGCCTGAAAATAGCAGGAGTTAAGAGCTTTCTGGCTAACGCCGGTTTATAAAGCTCTTAACTACTGTACCCTAAAGTACACTAACACCCATAAACTACCTATGTACCCCTAAACCGAGCTCCCCCCACATCGCCGCCACTCGATTAAAATTTTTAACCCCTAATCTGCCGACCGCCACCTACGTTATACTTATGTACCCCTAATCTGCTGCCCCTAACCCCGCCGACCCCTATATTATATTTCTTAACCCCTAACTTGCCCCCCACAACGTCGCCGCAAGCTACTTAAAATAATTAACCCCTAATCTTCCGACCGCAAATCGCCGCCACCTACGTTATCCCTATGTACCCCTAATCTGCTACCCCTAACACCGCCGACCCCTATATTATATTTATTAACCCCTAATCTGCCCCCCTCAACGTCGCCGACACCTGCCTACACTTATTAACCCCTAATCTGCCGAGCGGACCTGAGCGCTACTATAATAAAGTTATTAACCCCTAATCCGCCTCACTAACCCTATCATAAATAGTATTAACCCCTAATCTGCCCTCCCTAACATCGCCGACACCTAACTTCAATTATTAACCCCTAATCTGCCGACCGGAGCTCACCGCTATTCTAATAAATGTATTAACCCCTAAAGCTAAGTCTAACCCTAACACTAACACCCCCCTAAGTTAAATATAATTTTTATCTAACGAAATAAATTAACTCTTATTAAATAAATTATTCCTATTTAAAGCTAAATACTTACCTGTAAAATACATCCTAATATAGCTACAATATAAATTATAATTATATTATAGCTATTTTAGGATTAATATTTATTTTACAGGTAACTTTGTAATTATTTTAACCAGGTACAATAGCTATTAAATAGTTAAGAACTATTTAATAGTTACCTAGTTAAAATAATAACAAATTTACCTGTAAAATAAATCCTAACCTAAGATATAATTAAACCTAACACTACCCTATCAATAAAATAATTAAATAAACTACCTACAATTACCTACAATTAACCTAACACTACACTATCAATAAATTAATTAAACACAATTGCTACAAATAAATACAATTAAATAAACTAGCTAAAGTACAAAAAATAAAAAAGATCTAAGTTACAGAAAATAAAAAAATATTTACAAACATAATAAAAATATTACAACAATTTTAAACTAATTACACCTACTCTAAGCCCCCTAATAAAATAACAAAGCCCCCCAAAATAAAAAATTCCCTACCCTATTCTAAATTAAAAAAGTTACAAGCTCTTTTACCTTACCAGCCCTGAACAGGGCCCTTTGCGGGGCATGCCCCAAGGATTTCAGCTCTTTTGCCTGTAAAAAAAAACATACCATACCCCCCCCAACATTACAACCCACCACCCACATACCCCTAATCTAACCCAAACCCCCCTTAAATAAACCTAACACTAAGCCCCTGAAGATCTTCCTACCTTGTCTTCACCATCCAGGTTCACCGATCCGTCCTGAAGAGCTCCTCCGATGTCCTGATCCAAGCCCAAGCGGGGGCTGAAGAGGTCCATGATCCGGTCAAAGTCTTCATCCAAGCGGGGCAGAAGAGGATCTTCCATCCGATTGAAGTCATCATCCAGGCGGCATCTTCGATCTTCTTCCATCCGGAGCGAAGCGGCAGGATCCTGAAGACATCCAGCGCGGAACATCCATCCGGACCGACGACTGAACGACGAATGACTGTTCCTTTAAGGGACGTCATCCAAGATGGCGTCCCTCGAATTCCGATTGGCTGATAGGATTCTATCAGCCAATCGGAATTAAGGTAGGAATTTTCTGATTGGCTGATGGAATCAGCCAATCAGAATCAAGTTCAATCCGATTGGCTGATCCAATCAGCCAATCAGATTGAGCTCGCATTCTATTGGCTGTTCCGATCAGCCAATAGAATGCGAGCTCAATCTGATTGGCTGATTGGATCGGCCAATCGGATTGAACTAGATTCTGATTGGCTGATTCCATCAGCCAATCAGAAAATTCCTACCTTAATTCCGATTGGCTGATAGAATCCTATCAGCCAATCGGAATTCGAGGGACGCCATCTTGAATGACGTCCCTTAAAGGAACAGTCATTCGTCGTTCAGTCGTCGGTCCGGATGGATGTTCCGCGCTGGATGTCTTCAGGATCCTGCCGCTTCGCTCCGGATGGAAGAAGATCGAAGATGCCGCCTGGATGATGACTTCAATCGGATGGAAGATCCTCTTCTGCCCCGCTTGGATGAAGACTTTGACCGGATCATGGACCTCTTCAGCCCCCGCTTGGGCTTGGATCAGGACATCGGAGGAGCTCTTCAGGACGGATCGGTGAACCTGGATGGTGAAGACAAGGTAGGAAGATCTTCAGGGGCTTAGTGTTAGGTTTATTTAAGGGGGGTTTGGGTTAGATTAGGGGTATGTGGGTGGTGGGTTGTAATGTTGGGGGGGGGTATGGTATGTTTTTTTTTACAGGCAAAAGAGCTGAAATCCTTGGGGCATGCCCCGCAAAGGGCCCTGTTCAGGGCTGGTAAGGTAAAAGAGCTTGTAACTTTTTTAATTTAGAATAGGGTAGGGAATTTTTTATTTTGGGGGGCTTTGTTATTTTATTAGGGGGCTTAGAGTAGGTGTAATTAGTTTAAAATTGTTGTAATATTTTTATTATGTTTGTAAATATTTTTTTATTTTCTGTAACTTAGATCTTTTTTATTTTTTGTACTTTAGCTAGTTTATTTAATTGTATTTATTTGTAGCAATTGTGTTTAATTAATTTATTGATAGTGTAGTGTTAGGTTAATTGTAGGTAATTGTAGGTAGTTTATTTAATTATTTTATTGATAGGGTAGTGTTAGGTTTAATTATATCTTAGGTTAGGATTTATTTTACAGGTAAATTTGTTATTATTTTAACTAGGTAACTATTAAATAGTTCTTAACTATTTAATAGCTATTGTACCTGGTTAAAATAATTACAAAGTTACCTGTAAAATAAATATTAATCCTAAAATAGCTATAATATAATTATAATTTATATTGTAGCTATATTAGGATGTATTTTACAGGTAAGTATTTAGCTTTAAATAGGAATAATTTATTTAATAAGAGTTAATTTATTTCGTTAGATTAAAATTATATTTAACTTAGGGGGGTGTTAGTGTTAGGGTTAGACTTAGCTTTAGGGGTTAATACATTTATTAGAATAGCGGTGAGCTCCGGTCGGCAGATTAGGGGTTAATAATTGAAGTTAGGTGTCGGCGATGTTAGGGAGGGCAGATTAGGGGTTAATACTATTTATGATAGGGTTAGTGAGGCGGATTAGGGGTTAATAACTTTATTATAGTAGCGCTCAGGTCCGCTCGGCAGATTAGGGGTTAATAAGTGTAGGCAGGTGTCGGCGACGTTGAGGGGGGCAGATTAGGGGTTAATAAATATAATATAGGGGTCGGCGATGTTAGGGCAGCAGATTAGGGGTACATAGGGATAACGTAGGTTGCGGCGGTTTACGGAGCGGCAGATTAGGGGTTTAAAAAAATATGCAGGGGTCAGCGATAGCGTGGGCGGCAGATTAGGGGTTAATAAGTGTAAGGCTAGGGGTGTTTAGACTCGGGGTACATGTTAGAGTGTTAGGTGCAGACGTAGGAAGTGTTTCCCCATAGGAAACAATGGGGCTGCGTTAGGAGCTGAACGCTGCTTTTTTGCAGGTGTTAGGTTTTTTTTCAGCTCAAACAGCCCCATTGTTTCCTATGGGAGAATCGTGCACGAGCACGTTTTTGATGCCGGCCGCGTCCGTAAGCAGCTCTGGTATCGAGAGTTGCATTTGCGGTAAAAATGCTCTACGCTCCTTTTTTGGAGCCTAACGCAGCATTTGTTTGAACTCTCGATACCAGAGTTAAATTTATGGTGCGGCCAGAAAAAAACCCGCGGAGCGTTAACAGCCCTTTTACCGCCGAACTCCAAATCTAGGCCATAGTTTCCAGAGAATCTAGTCGCCTCATAGATAAATGGGCACACAAAGATTTATATAGAATAGCAGACTTCTTGGTCAACAAGAAAATTATAACGTATCAACAGCTTCAAGATAAACTTGGAATGATACGCCTTCCCTGGTTTTTATACTTACAGATAGCTTCGGCTGTTACATCATATCTTAGGTTTGGAATAGAGTCCAAAGGCACAACCATCTTTGAGAGGTTGTGCAGTGCGGAGTTTAGACAGAAAAGTGCGGTATCACATTTATATTTACACATCCAAGAATCACACACAACAACAAAATCTCCTGTCATTCTTCGGTGGGAAGCGGACTTAGAGAGAACATTTGACTTAACAACATGGAACCAGATTTTTTTAAACTCAGCTAGAGGCTTATTGGGAGCGGATCTGAGGGAAAACAATATAAAGACAACTTTTCGCTGGTATTTGACCCCTCTAAAAACAGCGCACATGGTTCAGGGAGGCACCACACAGTGTTATAGAGGTTGCACGCAATTAGGTACATATTTTCATATGTGGTGGGAATGCCCAAATGTTCAGAGGGTTTGGCTAGACTTGTCCAAGATGTTAACCACCATATTAGAGGAGCAAGTTATATTGACACCTATGCAGGCACTATTGAACGTCGATGATTTGAGGTTTAACACACCAATAAATAAGTTAATTAGAATCTTATGTACAGTGACCCGCACAGCTATAGCAAAACACTGGAAACTAGGAGTGCCAGAAAGGGGGGAGATACTTGGAAGGATTAGAAACATGTTTGACATGTGTCAGACAGCTGCTTACATACAGGATACAGTTGAAGTCTTCAACCAAGTTTGGTTCTATTGGATTCTAAATGAGAAGCAAATATAAGGACGAGATAACAGGAGAGACAGAAGGAGACAAAGATATGAGTATAGGAGAAGATGGGAGGGATTGGAAGGTGCGCTCTGAGGGTTCTTGAGGTACGATGATTTGTTAAGAAACGTTTATTGTTCATTTATTAATATGATTTATGCAGTTGACTGGCATAGGGGTTACATTAGTTAAATATGTTGATTGTTATATATGTTCAGATACAGAAAATTAAATAAATAATTGTTGGCTTCAATAGGAGCTATGATTGACGACACATGGTAAAGAGTGACTAACAGAACTCATTAAAAAGGAGGAAGCGGTGGACCATTAGAATCTGTTAACTGGCTTACATTTGTTTGAAATTTGTCAACTGTTTTTTTTTTTTCCACCGAACTGACCCATGTATTGTTCACACTGTACAACAATAATAAAAACTATTTCAATCTAAACAACTTTCCAATTTACTTTTATCACCAATTTTGCTTTGTTCTCTTGGTATTCTTAGTTGAAAGCTAAACCTAGGTAAACTCATATGCTAATTTCTTAGACCTTGAAAGCCATATGTTATCTGAATGTGTGCCATACAGATAACATTGAGCTCACGCACGTGGAGTTACCTAGGAGTCAGCACTGATTGGGTAAAATGCAAGTTTTTCAGAAGAACTGAAATAAGGGGCAGTCTGCAGAGGTTTAGATACAAGATAATCACAGAGGTAAAAAGTATATTAATATGACTTTGTTGGTTATGCAAAACTGGGGAATGGGTAATAAAGAGATTATCTATCTTTTTATACAATAAAAATTATGTTGTTAGACTGTCCCTTTACACAGAAATAGAGCCTTTGTTTTTTGATTTACCTATAAAAACTATATATATATATATATATATATATATATATATATATTTGCATAGGAAATTAGCACATCTACGCAAGATTCCCCGATTGCTTTTTCTCAGAAATACTTAATATACAATGTTACCAATGCACAAGAGAATTCTGGGTAAGATATGCAAATTAGATATGCAAATTCTCAGTTTTTTTGCTTCAAAATACTGCTTTAACACAGCAATCCTTTTAACAGGATTATTGCAGCAAACCAGAAATCACTCACTAGACAGCCTGTTTCGTTCTTTTTGGAACTCATCAGTAGGAGATAGATTTCTGGTTGCTGCATTGCTAAAGCTATTTTCATGGTCAAACCAAAATTCATTAAAATTATGGGGGGAGATAAAAAACTGAAATTAAAATCCTCCATGTCTCAAAATTAAATCAATGTAAATATTTGCATAGGAAATTAGCACATCTAGGCAAGATTCCCCACTTGCTTTTTCCCAGAAATACTTAATATACAATGTTACCAATGCACAAGATAATTCTGGGTAAGATATGCAAATTAGATATGCAAATTCGCTGCAAGTTTGCTGCAATAATCCTGTTAAAAGGATCGCTGTGTTAAAACAGTATTTTGAAGCAAAAAAACTGAGAAAAAAAACCCTAAGCTACCCATTGCCCCTAAAGCCGAAAGCCCTAATTTAAAAAAAAAACCCACCCAAAAAAAGTTAAAAACTAACACTAACCCCAGAAGATCTACTCACGGTTTCAGTTTCTGAAGTCTGGACATCCATCTCCATCCAGGCAGCGAGGTCTTCATCCAGGAGGTGAGGTCTTCATCCATCCCGGGGGGTGTCTTTTATCTCCATATGTCTTCTTCATACAGTCGCCACCGTACACTGAAGTTGAATGCAAGGTAGTCGTTTCAAAATCGCGTACCTTGCATTCCTATTGGCTGATTTGATTCTTCAAATTTAAATCAGCCAATAGGATGACAGCTTCTGAAATCCTATTGACTGTTCAAATCAGCCAATAGGATTTCAGTAGGTCTCATCCTAATAGGAATGCAAGGTACACCATTTTGAAATGGCTACCTTGCTTTCAACTTTAGTGTATTGCGGCGACCGTATGAAGAGGACTCTCCGCGCAGGATGTCTTTGGCTTCCAGGATGACTCTGCCCCAGGATGGATGAAGACCTCGCCGCCTGGATGAAGACCTCGCCGCCTGGATAGAGATGGATGTCCGGACTTCAGAAACTGTGAGTAGATCTTCTGGGGTTAGTGTTAGGTTTATTTATTTTTTTGGTTGGGTTTTTTTTTTTTGTTTTAGATTAGGGTTTCGGGCTTTGAAAAAGAGCTAAAGGCAATGCCCATACAAATGCCCCTTTAGGGGCAATGGGTAGCTTAAGTTAGTTTTTTTGGGGGGGTTGTTTGGGTGGTGGGTTTTACTGTTGGGGGCTTTGTATTTTTTTAAAGGTAAAAGAGCTGATTTCTTTAGGGCAATGCCCTACAAAAGGCCCTTTTAAGGGCTATTGGTAGTCTATTGTAGGTTAGGGTTTTTTATTTGGGGGGGGGGTTATTTCTATAGGGCTATTAGATTAGGTGTAATTGTTTTTATTTTTGATACATTTTTTTATTTTTTTGTAATCTTAGTGGGATTTTTTTGTGATTTTTGTTTTTGTTAATTATTTTAGGTAAACAGATATTTTAAATTCTTCGTAGGATTTGTTTGTTTTTTTAGTTATAATTTAGATTTTTACATTTTTTTTTTCTTAGTGTTAGGTTTTTGTAATTTAGATATTTTAATTGGTAGTATTTTTTATTTTATTAGATAAGTTATGTTAGGTTAATTTATAGTTTAATTTTAGGTTTATTTTTATTTCACAGGTAAGATTTTATTTATTTAAATAGAGTTATATTGTAATTTTAAAGTTAGGGGGTGTTAGGTTAAGGGGTTAATAGTTTAATTTAGTGTTGCGATGTGGGGGGCTGGCGGTTTAGGAGTTAATAGGTTTATTTAGTGGTGGAGATGTGGGAGGCCGGAGGTTTAGGTGTTAACTTTATTTAGTGGAGGCGGAATAGGGGTTAAATAACTTTATTATAATGGCGGCGATGTCGGGGTGCGGGGGAATAGGAGTTAATATATTTAAATAGTGTTGGCTATGTGGGTGGGTGGCAGATTAGAGGTTAATAACTATATTTAATAGCTGCGATGTGGGTGGGTGGCAGATTAGGGGTTAATAACCATATTTAATAGCTGCGATGTGGGTGGGTGGCAGATTAGGGGTTAATAAGTTTAAAACTGTATTTACGATGCGGGAGGGTGGCGGGTTAGGGGTTAATAGGTCGTTTATGGGTGTTAGTGTACTTTTTAACAGTTTAGTTATGAGTTTTGTGAAACATTTTTGTTACACAAAATCCATAACTACTGCTCTCAGATGGCGGCATGGATCGTGTCGTTATAGGCTGTAACGGAAGCATTTTAGCCGGAACGCACAACCTGTAATACCGGCGCTATGGAAATCCCACGCAAAAACTTAATTTTTTTGAGTGTGGGATTGATGTTTCGTTACAGGCTAAAATGCTTGCGGTATAGCAATACCGACCCGACTCCCAATAGCGGCGTTACTGCATTTACGCTGAAATTGCCATTTTTAAAAGCCGCAAAGCAAAACTCGTAATCTATCCATTATTTTTTTTAATATTTCTGCATTGTAGATCCCTCCTCCCCATCCTACCTCACTGATACCCCCAACAGCTCTCTATCCCTTCCCCCTCCCTTTGCTCCCTGCCATATTTGTCATTGGCAGAGAGTCTATCAGTAACAAATTATGATTTCTATTATATTAATATCAATTTTATTTATTATTCTGTAGTGTCACTCTAAAAACACCTTTTTCTGTTTTTTAGGGACCCCCTTGTTAAAATTGTTCCATAGTGTAGGGCTCCAACTCTTCTTCTCCCTTCATCTTTTTTTTTAATAGCGTAGGGAAAACCTCCCCCTCCTCTGCTGGGCTGTCCACCCACCCACCTTCCTCCTTCCACCACTCAGCGATCTGGCTTCATGTGGCAAGAGAGCATGATCAGCGCTCCCTTACCATATGAATTCTGATGCCTTCTTCCCCCTGGTTACGGCTCCCACTATCTAAGCTGACAGGGGAGACCATAAAATGTGCTTCTTTGTTGGATGTAGGTACTACATTAACACAGTACGCTTGGCAAAGTACTTTGGGATGTAGTACTTACGTTCAATTGTAGCAAGGGGTTAATTCTGAATGTTTCATGACTAACTTGTCTTTTTAGAGAAAAAGCATTTTTTAATTGAAAAGATAACTTGCCTTTTCCAGTTAAAGGGGCAATAAAGTAGTAAAAGAAAAAGCTCTAATGCTCATTTATAATTGCACTATTGTTTACATATATCCCCTGCAAAAGAGTTAAACATATAGTTACAGGAAGAGTGTTGAAACCCCCACATTTGGGGAGTGGACCACTCAAGTCGAGAGATACTTATCGCTTGAGAGATACAGATTCTTGAGAGACAATAAGATAGAAATACATGAATACATGCTAGATCGCTGGAAACAGGCTTTTGAATCCCCTGGTGCAAACGCATAGAATCGCCCCTGATAACTTACCACTAGGCAACTATCGCCATACACTGGCCGACTGGGAGGCCCTCCCCATCCTCTTCTCCCCTCCTCATCCCCGTCCCTCCTCCTTCCCCCTCCCCCCCCCATCTTCCCTCCTCCTTCGTTCTTACCTCCCCTTTCCCTTTCCCCCCCCCCCCTCCCCTACTCTTCTTTCTCTTCTAAGAGTTCCCAATAGCTGATACGGGAACTCTTATCTCTTACATTTGTTTAATGTGCATTTGTTCAAGATATGTAACATGGAACAGTTGTAAAACTTTTTTTTCTTTTTCTCTACCTATTATTTATCAATGCATGCCCGAGCACGAAGATGGGTTTGTTCCCGCCCTACTTGCCATTCTCATACTACTTATGGACTTTCTGGACTTTATGGTTCTGTGGTACATAATGGGGCGGGGCATATGCTTCTATGTAATGTATTTTACCTTTTTTCTCTCGATGCATGTACTGTTCTTCTTTCTAATCTCCAATAAAGCTTTTAAAAAAAAAAAAAAAAAAAAAAAAAAAAAACATATAGTTACAATTAGCTCCAGAGCAATAATGCTCTACTGGGAGCTAGCTAAACACTTATGGTGAGTCAATGACAAGACTTATGGTGAGTCAATGACAAGAAGCATGTGCCATTTGCGGGCCCATGATAAATAACCAGCCATTACAAGTGGCATCTGTGCAACTACCAATAACCAGCTCACAGTAATATATTGCTGCTCCTAAACCTACTAAGGTATGTTTTTTATTAAGGGATACCAAGAGAACAAAGTAAATTTGATTATAGACGCACAGTAAATTAAAATTGCATTTTCTAATTGAATCATGAAACTTTATTCTTTGATTTTAATGATCTTTTAACAGGTTAAAATTACATTCTACTGTAAAAATACAATACTCATTTACTATGGGCTAGATTACAAGCGCTAATTTATCACGCGCCCGCAAACTGTCAAGATACATAACCAGTGATTACAAACAATTAGCGCTTATAAAATTAACCAGAGATCAGATCTCTTGTTAATTTGTGCCCCAAATGCCCCCAAAATACAGCGTAGTTTATTAAAAAATAAAATTGTAGCATTTTTATTTTGATAAAATAACTGCACTAGGCAGTATTTTGCGGATAAAGTTGGCGTGGGGTGTTAGAAAAAACAAAACAGCACTGAAAATGCATTTACATGGCAAACTATGGGAACTGAGTGTTCCCAGTAAATATATATGTATATGCTTATCTACATATATATTTATACGTGCATATACATAAACACATAAATATATAGTCAAATACATATATATTTACAATTTGCTGCCATTGCTGTGCTACTTACCCCTTTCGCTGCGCGAGGTTCTCATGCTGTGTCTGACGGCATCAGACTGAGGCTCCCATTAGAGTCTATGGAAGAACTTGTAATTCCAGTGCACTTTAGCGTGAGCTGGTATTACTCAATAGAACGCAAATATCGCTTTCAAGAAAGCGATATTTAGCGCTCCACTTGTAATCTGGCCCTAAATGTTTAACACCTGTATGCCTGTGCCCCTCCAATTAAAGATATAGTTGGCGAGCCAACCAGAAGAGGGCATACATATGTATGCTCCAATCACAAGTTTAATTATTATCTGGAACGGCATGCAGGTGAGTGTTCTAGGAACTTTTCTTCCAGGAGTTATCCCATAATAAAATAATGATTTTGCTCCTTAAAGGGTCATAAAACCCAGAATTTTATTTTCATGATTCAGACAGAACATACAGTTACTTCTATTATCAAGTTTTCCTCATTTTCTTTTATTGAAGAGCAGGAAGGTAAGTTCAGGAGTGTGCACGTGTCTGCAGTACTATAGGGCAGCAGTTTTGCAACAATGTTATACATTAGCAAGAGCACTAAATGGCAGCACTGTTTCCTGTTACGTTGTACTCCAGATGTGCACAATACCTATCTCTATATCTCTTCAACAAAGAACAACAAGAAGACAAAGTAAATTTTGATAATAGAAATAAACTGGAAACTTGTTTTCAATGGTTTTCTCTATCTGAATCAATAAAGTAACATTTTGGGTTTCATATCCCTTTAAAAATAAAATGAAGAGAAGAGATTTTGCTTGTTAGTTTTATATACAATGTACCTTTAATGTAAAAAATCTATTTGTGCAAATATGGATTTTACTGTGAAAAACTGTATGCAGTAAAAATAAGCTATTGAAGTTAATCAATAACCAAGTGTGGCATAGATACAATACAAAGTAGTATTATCTGACTTTAGTTTAAAGTGAGCCCAATTAGGTTAAAAGTCTTCTACTCCCTTGTGTGTCATTGTTCAAGGCCAAAAATCTTTATCAGCAAAGCATAGTCGGCGCTTCATTACAAAGCAGATTTTTTTCATGTTATCTGATATTCTAACTACTGGGTTCACAGTTTTCAATGCCATGAGATTAAAAAAATTAACTTTTTTATGATTCAGATAGAGAATACAATTTTAACAAAATAAAATAAAAAAAAAATAACTTTTCAATTTACTTCTGACATCAAATTTAATTTAATCTCTTAGAGCAAAAATGTATCATGTTTGCAGGGGGACAGGTTTGCAAATTGTGAATCTGTCCCCTGCAATCGCGACTTGTGGTGCTGTGCTGTATCATGTGGGGAAATTAACATTGCATAAGATCTTTCTTGTGCAATGCAGCCCCCAGTTGCGCGAGAGCAGGGCATGTCAATTACCCTGAACAAGTGAGTGTTGGTTTGATTGATCTCGCCACTTCTGAGGTGGAGAGGGAAAAAAAGCAGTTTCTGCTTCTTAAATTTGTGACTGCAGGCTTAATGGTGCTCCTGCCCCGCATTATAGCCTCATAACCTGTGAATGCATCGTCATCAATTTACCCCTTATTATCCTTTGTTATATTATACGGCAGAAGAGTTTGAAACTACGGTTATAATTCAATAAACCCCTTTGTCAAACTATCTTGCAAAAAAAAAAACTTGCTGCAATAACTAAATTGCTGATTGCTTAAAGATTGTTACCTGCCTCTTGTCATATCTGTGAGTTGTGATCAATCTCCATTATAATCAACTGTAATTATTCTTTTCTTGGCACATAGAATGAATTCTAAAGTAAAGGATACCAGCATAATTGTGGTTGTAATTATTGTTTTTCTAGGTTGCTCTTGTTTTGCATTTTATGTTGGAGATATGAAGTATTGGACACCTGCAGATACTTTATTCAGGCACCCCCGCTTATGAAACTGTGGATAATATAAGTGATGCAATGTCCAATGAATTTTAAACATGATCTCCCCTTTACAAGGGTGCTTAGTACCCTCAAAAGTGTCTATTAATCTAGCGCAATGTTTGTATCAATGTTATACATTCTTGCAGACACTGCTACGAAAAAAAGTGTTCAGTATGGCCTCATTGAAAGGTTCTTCAACAGGAGCATGGTTCAGAAAGTGATGTGTTTTTGCCTCTAAAGGGAAAATGTATCAATATTGCAGGCAGACAAGTTCTCAAGTAATGAACCTGCCTGCCTGCAATCACCACTTGGGATGCATCAACTAAGATTGCACAAGAATGCTCTTGTGCAATGTTGCTCTCTGGCGTGGTGGAAAGGAAACTGACAAGGAAACTCCCTATATAGTGCTGCAGAATCTGTTGGCCCATTTCAGGTTTTATTATAAAGATGATAATGACAATTAACATTATCATTATGTCACAATGTACATCCAGGGGTGGGTCTAGATCATATTATTGGGGGTTAATAAAGTTGGCTGTAAAGATAAAAAAAATTAAACTTTCATGGTTCGGCTTTGCAGGGGTTAAACACATACTTAAATACAAGCAACCGTGCAACAATATAATGCTTGAACGTTGAACAAATTTATATCATTTCAGTTTTGTACTTTTATGTCTCTTTAAATATCAAGACACCCCGTCTTCTGCTATCTATTTCTACCATTATACTTTTTAAATCCCCTTCTCCCTCCTTTACCCCTCTCCTTGTCTGCACAGAGCACCGGGCAAGTATTAAAGGCAATACCCTGCAAATTACTTGTAGCTGGCACCTTTGATATTTTGGTGCAGTACTGAATGGGTGTGCACACCCTCAAAAACCATTATGTGTACATCACTGTTTCTCAACTCGGGTCCTTAAGTACGCATAACATGCCAGATTCCCATATCTTAACTAGAGCACAGGTGAAATAATCAGCTGATCAGTAACCATGGTTACTAATCTGCTCTAACCCATCAGCTGATTATTTCCCCTGTGCTCTATTTAACATATGACAATATATTCTGTAAGGGATACTTAAAGGGACATGAATCCCAAAAAAAAAATATTTCATGATTTAGGTAGAAAATACAATTTTAAACTACTTTCCAGTTTACTTCTATTATCAAATTTGTTTCCTACTCTTGGTATCATTTGTTGAATGAGCAGCAGTGCACTATTGGTTTCTAACTGAACAGGTGGGTGAGCCAATGACAATCTGTATATGTATGCAGCCACCAATCAGCCGCTAGAACCTAGGCTCTTTGCTGCTCCTGAGTTTACCTAGATAAACCTTTCAGCAAAGGATAACAAGAGAAGAAAGCACATCAAATAATGGAAGTAATTTGGAAAGTTGTTTAAAATTGTATGCTCTGCCTAAATCATGAATTTAAGGACTGGAGTTGAGAAACACTTGCAACATTATGGGACATTAGATGAAAACAGAGTATAGTAGGATTGTTTGCTGTAACATTTTTTATGTGTTTAAGGTGTTGATATAATATCACATACTAGATAAGGCACAAGGTTTGCAAGAACCATAAATGGAGGTTAGAGGGCAAATTGTTTATAAGTAATTTGAAAACATAATTAGCAAAAAGTTCAGTTGGCAAATGGAATAGCCTCTCATTCTGCTGTTTACTCAACGATCACACATGTTACATAAATGTGATTACAAATGTAATAACAAATAGCTCTAATTGGCTACAATTAAAGGTATATGAAACTCAAACATTTTCTTTTGTGATTCAGACAGAGCATACACTTTTAAAAAATTATTTTTAAAAATTTCTAATTTACTTCTATTATCAAATTAGTTTGGTTCCCATGCTAGGAAGTGATGCCTACTACATAGCAGGAAGTTGTGCTGCCATCTAGTGGATAACATGCTTGCAAAACTGCTGCCATATAGTGCTCCAGACAAGTGCACACTCCTGAGCATACAACCCTACTTTACAACAAAGGATACCAAGAGAATGAAGGAAAAATCTGACAATAGAAGTAAATTAGAAATGTATTTAAAATTGCATGCTCTATTTGAATCATGAAAGAAAGATTTTGAGTTTCATGTCTCTTTAAAGTGACTGGAAACCCCACAATTTTCTTTCACAATTTGGATAAAACATACAATTTTAAACAAATTTCCAATTTACTTCTATTTTCAAATTTGCCTCATTATCTTGTTGTTCTTTGCTGAAGGAACAGAATTGCACTACTGGCAGCTAGCTGAACACATCTAGTTAGCCAATCACAAGAGACAAATGTGTGCAGGCACCAATCAGCAACTAGCTCCCACTAGTCTAGGATATGTGCATATTGTTTTTCAACCAGGGATAATAAGAGAACGAAGCACATTTGAAACTAGAAGTGAATTTAAAAGTGCATTTATCTGAATCATGCAAGATTAATTTTGACTTTCCTATCCCTTTAAGGGAGCTAAGAGTTGCAAAGTTCTGCCCGTTGTGCTAACAAATTGACTATTTTTGTAAATGCTTTCAAAATATGTATTTCCTAGATCTGGAGTTTTACAATTTGGTGCTGGCATAAACTATGCATATGTAAAAATACATTTTAAAAAATTGAATTGTGAGCTTGGCAGCAATTGCATAGTGCACACTTTGTACCTGTGGATATAAAAACTATAATACAAACTGTGAGAAAAGGCAAACTAGACTAGCTGTCCCTATTTGTTTGCTTTTATAGATTATTTGTAACATGAGAATTATGTACATAGCTAATACTCAGTAGGATGGTCAAATCAGAAATGTCCAAAGTTACACTCTAATCGACATTTACATTTTGAAATACACAGTGATAAATGTGTTAGCTTCTGGGTATTACTTTTCATGTAATTCTAATACATTTGAAACTTATATTATTAAGCATTTATTATATACTGCATCCAAATATAGACAACTGTCTAATATAAAAATGTATGTTTTTTATCTTTTACTTGTCGTCTGCAGAGTAAATAAACAGTGAGAGGTACTTACCTGGTTCAAATTCATCCTTTCCGGAATAAAAGTAAATTGCCAATAAGATCCCAGTTAAAGCTACTAATATTTTGATTAACAGACCCATGCTGAGGGTTGAGGTGCAGCTACTATTGCGAAAAACAAATCTTTCTGAATGCTTTTATGGTATGAACAAGGTCTAACTTATGTAAATGTTGTGCTTTAGAAGGCTGGGCTACTATACGGCACAATGTATGGGCTTGGTTTCTGACGTGAGAAGACTTGTCTACTGGTGAATTAAGAAATCATAGGTTTATACAAACACAGCATTTTATTTCAGGGCACAATTTATTTTGTCAGACTTAAAAAAGAGTAGCTTGTAGTCTTTTAATGCATATAAACTGCAAAGAGCATAAGAGAGTGCTGAGATTAAACAGCAAATCCTACAGCTTACAATTTCACTTACATCATTTAATTTTTTTAAAGGGACACTAAAGTCAGAATTAAGGTTTTTATGATTCAGATAGAGCATGCAATTTAAAAAAATATATATTTCTGATTCACTTAAATTGTAAAAAATGTGCACTTTTATATGCATGCTTTCTGAGGTACCAGCTCCCACTGAGCAATAATTCATGGTGTTTACATATTTGTGATCTGTGATTGACTGTGAAAACAACTACTCATTTGAAAGTCATACTAAGGGCCTGATGATAAAAGATTTTCTTGCTTGTAGTGCAGACTTCAGAGGGACTGAATTCACTGAATGCTAAAAGAAAAAGGGCAACCCCCCTAAACCCCCCCCCCCCTAATCCTGGCCCCTAACAACTTCCTAGCCGTGCACGTCCATGTATACCTTTCCACAGACTCAGAAAACAAAACTCTGGTAACCTCACTCTAATTCCTTTTGTATCTAAAGCCAATACCCCCTTCACTTGTGCACTCTGTTTGCAACAAGCTCACTTCTATCCATGACCTTTTTATCTCCCACTCCCTCAACCTTCTGGTTCTCACAGAACCTTGGCTCTCTCCTTTAGACACAGCATCCACTGCTGCATTGTCACATGGGGGTCTCCATTTCAGCCAAACTCATAGGTCTTTCAACAAATATAACCCATCTCTTCCCTCACATTTTCCTCATTCAAAACCCACATGATTTGTTTATTCTCTCCCCTCTCTATACGTGTTACAGTAATATACCGCCCTCTGGCTCCTCAACTCAATTTCTAGATCACTTTGCTGCCTGGCTACCTTATTTTCTTTCCTCAGACACTCCTGCCCTCATACTTAGTGACTTCAACATCCCTCTTGACAATTCCACTGCCTCCTCTGCAAAACAACTTCTGCAACTTACTTCCTCTTTCAGTCTGTCACAATGGACTGACTCTCCCACTCACAAAGATGGTCACTCCCTTGATCTTATCTTAAGCTATCGATGCACTATTTCAGGCTTCACAAACTCCCCTTTTCCTCTTTCTGACCTTCTTTTCCTTACTTGCAGCATCTCATCCCTCCCTACAACTCTCCCTCCTTCTACCCCTCACACCAAACTTCACAAAAGCATTATGTCATTAGATCAGCAGCAGCTCGCAAACCTCTCATCCATCTCCTCCTTTTCCTGCCCTGACTATTCTATCTGTCACTATAATTCCCCCCTTACATCGGTCCTTGACAATCTGGCTCCTCCTACCATAGCTCACCCTAAGCCCTGGCATACTCCTCTGACACGGTACCTACGCAGATGTTGCCATACTGCTTAGCGGCACTGGAGAAAACCTTGGAGTTCAGCCAGAGGCATAACTAGAAACCACAGGGCCCAGGGGCAAGAATCTAAGTAGGGCCCCCCTTCAAAACAAAAAAGGTAAATTTGATACATTTAATTTATTTTTATTTTTATACATTTAACACAGACAAAAAATGTGAATCAGATTACATGTCTGCAAAAGGAGGTGGTGCCCTGTGCCCATAGTCTGTGAGATGGTCTGACCCCCTATTACTGTATAAAGTGACACTGTTTAACCCACCAGTACTGTATATAGTGAGTTACACAGTCTGTAATCTACTGGTGAGATGGCTGGCCTGACCCTACCTGCCCCAGTACTTTATAAAGTGACCACAGTAGTCTGTGAGATGGTCTAGGCCCCCCGAACTGTATATAGTGGTACTGTATAATAACACTGTTTACCCGCCGCCCCCCATGCTGTAGTAACAAGGTCTGTAATTTTCTGGTTCCACAAACATACACACACACACACACATACATGCACAAAAAAACACACAGTCACATACTGTACATACATACACACATACACACAAACACATAAACACCAATGGGTAAAACAGAAACACGAACCCCTGTAGACAGAGGCACTAGTGAAGCATCACCGCACACTCAAATGATAACAGTGCAGGCAGTGGCAGGTCAACATTTTTTTTTTTTTTAAGCTGGGCCCCCACCCTCGGGGGCCCGGTTGCAGTTGCTACTTCTGCATTACCTGTAGTTCTGCCCCTGAGTTCAGCTGTCTTTCTTCACTACAAGTTCATCTTGAACTCCTATTACACTGCCCTTAATCTTTATAAGCAACACTACCTCTTTACTCTTATCTCCACTCTTTCTTCAAACCCAAAACGCCTGTTCTCCACTTTCAACACTCTTCTCCACCAACCCCCACCTCCTAATACAACTTTTCTGTCAGCTCAAGATTTTGCAAGCCACTTCAATAACAATTGATTCCATCAGAAACTAAATCAGCTCTCAGCATGCTTCCAGCCTCTCACCCCTTCAAAAGCTTGCAATTAACCAAAACCCACATATCCATATATTTAGCTCTTTTTCCCCTGTTACTGAGGAAGAAGTTTCTGCACTTATACTGCTCTCTCACATCACTACCTGTCCCCTCACACACATTTTCAACCTCTCCATCAGCACTGGTATATTTCCCTCATCTCTAAAACATGCACTGGTCACACCTATCCTCAAAACACCTTCTCTCGATCCAACCTCCCCATCCAAATACCGACATATTTCCCTACTCCCTCTTGCCTCAAAGCTTCTTGAAAAGCTAGTACATGCATGCCTATCCCATTTCCTTACATTACACTCCCTCCTTGACCCACTGCAATCTGGATTTCGCCCCCATCACACACAGAGACAACAATTGTTAAGGTTACCAACGACCTACTCACAGCAAAATCCAAAGGTCAAATCTCTCTGCTTATCCTCCTTGATCTGTCTGCAGCCTCTGATACTGTTGACCACCCTCTTTTGCTCCAAACCCTCCAATTCTTCAGCATTTGTGACACAGCCGTCTCGTGGTTCTCTTCCTACCTGTCTAACCATACCTTTAGTGTAGACTTCTCTGGGACTTCCTCTTCCCCGTTACCACTTTCTGTTGGGGTACTGCATGACTCTGTGCTCTGCCCTTTCTCAATCTACACATCATCATTAGGTTCCCTAATAAAGTCCCATGGGTTTCAATATCATTTGTATGCCGACGACACTCAAATCTACATCTCTGCTCCAGACCTATCTCCTTCCTTGCTAACTCGTGTCAATAACTGTCTTTCTCACATCTCTTCCTGGATGTCCTCTCACTACCTTAAGCTAAATCTCTCAATAACTCAGCTCCTTATTTCCCCCCCTTCTTCTAAAATCTCCACCCCCATCTATCTAATTGTCGACAACTCCATCATTACCCCTACCCGCATGCCCGATGTCTTGGGGTTACACTTGACTCAGATCTTTCTTTCACTCCTCACATTCAGGCCTTAGCTAAATCCTGCCACTTCCACCTTAAAAACATCTCTAAAATTAGACATTTCCTTGCACAAGACACCACTAAGATTTTAATCCACTCTCTCATCCTTTCCCACCTTGACTATTGCAACTCCGTCCTCTCTGGTCTCCCTAGCTGCCATCTAGCTACTTTACAACCCATAATGAATGTCTCTGCCAGGCTCATCTTCCTTACACGTCACTCTTCATGTGCTGCACCTCTCTGCCAATCCCTTCACTGGCTTCCTCTTGCCTCCAGGATTAAACACAAAACTCTGACTCTGACATACAAAGCCCTCAACTGCACTGCTCCACTCTATATCTCCGACATTGTCTCCAGATACTCTCCCTCTTGTCCCCTTCGCTCCGCTCACAACCTCCTACTCTCCTCCTCTTTTGTTACATCCTCACATTCCCGTTTACAGGACTTCTCTGGACTGGCTCCCATCTTGTGGAACCCTCTGCCCTGCTCCACAAGACTCTGCCCTAGTTTTGAAAGCTTCAAGCACTCCCTTAAGACTCTTCTATTCACGGATGCATACAACTTACACTAACCTTTCCTATACCAGTTCCTCTCCTCCATTGCTATCTGCCATGTACCTCCTTAGAATGTAAGCCTAAGAGCCCAACTGATTGCAGATCACCTTCACAAGAGCTGACTACAACAGTGCGACTCTAGGCAGGGCCCTCTTCCCATTTCATCCCAATAATTGCTACCTTGTATACCTTGTATGTGAAAAGCACAACTGGGCTTAAAGAGACTGCTCCTATGTGGTAACTCGCCATATAACAAACTACTGAGCTGTTGTTCGTTCCTGGTAGAGCACTTCTCTCTTTGTATGCAAATTTTTATGACCCTAGGGAGGTCTCCCTAAGGGTGATGGAAGGGAAACCTGACGTGGACTCCTTGCCCAAAGTGCTTAGAGGAATATGGCTGCACCTCACTGACGAGGCCCATAGAAGGCCGAAACGATCATCTGGGGTTGTCATGTTCCTTGTTCAGAGGAGATTTGCCTTTTATTTCAGTGCTGGACTGACCTTACTTGGCGGGATCAAACCGATATGCTTTAGGAAAGTCTTCCTCTCTGATAGCACAACTGGGCTAAAAGAGGCTGCTCCTAGGTTTTAACTCACCATAGAACAAGCTACTGAGTGGTTGTTCATTCCTGGTAGAGCACTTCTCTCTTTGTATACCTTGTACAGCCTATGTTTATGGTGCTGCGGAATCTGTTGGAGCTCTACAAATAACAGATAATAATAATAATAATAATAATAATATAATATAATAATATAATATAATAATATAATATAATAATAAACTAATAATAATAATAATCCAGCAGTGCAAGGTATCTCACAAGATTTTAGACAGGAAACATTTGCTATACTTATCTAAGGGGTGTTCTCTGAATTTCTGTTTGTGAAGAAGAGGCAAGCCCAGGGAAATATAACACGGCATTATATGAGTTCACATGTACACTTTGTATTTTATATTACTTTACACTTCAGATTTTGTCCTTCCAGTATTATTACATTTAATCTTTGCACTTTCTATTTTATATTTTTATACATGTAGATTAATCTTTAGATCCAGCAGTGATTTTACAAATTCTGTTTAAGGTTTGAAAGTTTCTGTGTATCTTTTACAAATTACATTGTACTTTGTATTTTCTCTATTGTAAAATAAAACAGAGCTTCATAAAGTGGGAGGGACAGGGCAGTTCCCTGAGCTTAACAGGGTAGTTCCCAAGGTATGTCTGAATCTCTCACAATTCTAGTGAAATGTTACAAGCATTTTAAACAAGCTTGTTGGACTGAATTATCTCACCAGTTGTATACACTTATTTAACTGACAGAAAAGTAAAAAATACTACACTAATGGCAAATACAATTTAAATGGAAGTGAAAACATTGTAGATTAATTAGTATTCACTGGAAACTGAGATTTTTGGGCCAATTTATTAAAGTGCGAGCAGACATGATACAATGTAGCGTATCATGTCTGCTGCACATCGATAAATGCTGTCAGCATTTATCATTGCACTAGCAGTTCTGGTGAACTGCTGTTGCAATGCTGCCCCCTGCAGATTCACGGCCAATCGGCCGCTAGCAGGGGGTGTCAATTAACCCTATCATATTCAATCGTGTTGATTTCTGTCCACCGCCTCAGAGCAGGCAGACAGGTTATGGAGCAGCCTGAAGGCTCGCCAAAAACTTGGGGCATCAAGCTCCATACGGAGGTGTTTTACAGTTAACTTTTCTCCTGTGAAATTCTGTATAGCAAAGTGCCTCGTTACTTTATATGGAAGACATCTATCATCTCTTTGGTACTTCCAGGTTCCTCCATTTTTCTTATAGATTTCAGTGAGTTTAGCCCCTTTGAAATCTGCACTATAATGTCTCTCCAAACCAGATAATCTCTCTGGGAAACTAAAGCTGTCAGTTTGTATTTTTTCTTTTTAAAAGAAAACAAAGAAAAAAAAAACTAAAACGTGCAATGCAATTTGTAAAAGATACACAGAAATATACAAAGTATACACGAAAACAAAGTTACACAGAAACTGTCAAAGAATAATAAGAATTTATAACATCACTAAATACACTGCTGTATACAAAATAAAATACAAAATAGAAAGTGCAATGTTTAAATGTATTAAAACTGAATCTGAAGTCTAAGGTAATATCCCTCTGTTACGCTACCCATCTATTTTCTTAGAATAATTGTTTCTGAAAAGCTGTGTTTATGAAAACCTATTCTAATATTCTCCAAATGTTCATAAAACCTTATTTTTACCTTTCTTTAGGTCTTTCTTACATAGATTTTATTACAAGAACACATTGGTAGGTAAACAGCATAGTTGGAGTTGCAGGTACCGTACTTCTAATGCCAAATCTCCTAGTTTTGTTTCCGTTATATATGAAATTATTTTTTATATACCATATATATGGTCACACAAATTATTTTTCTACACCTATAGGTGCCTGGTTTTAGTGACACCTATTGTGTTACTGATTTCTGTGTGTTATCTAGAAAAGGACACTAATCCCAAATTTTTTCTTTAATGATTCAGATAGAGCATGCGATTTTAAGCTTTCTAATGTACTCCTATTATCAATGTTTCTTCATTTTCTCGCTATCTTTCTTTAAGAAGCAGATTCAGAATCTCGGTTATGCTTACTTATTGGTTTGCTAAATGTAGCCACCAATAAGCATCCAGGGTGCTGAACCTAAAATGAGCTGGCTCCTAAGCGTTAAATTCCTACTTTTTAAATAAAAATGGCAAAAGAACAAAGAAAAATTGATAGTAGGAGTAAATTAGAAAGTTGCTTAAAATTGCATGCTCTACCTGAATCATGAAAGAAAAAAAATCGGGTTTAGTATCCCTTTAATATTTTTTAATTTCGATGGTGCTAAAATATTTTTAAGATTTTTATATATATATATATATATATATATATATATATATATATATATATATATATTTGTCACTTGTGCATGTGATCCAAAACTTCCTCCAAGTATATCACTGTGGGATGATAAAAAGGAAGATCTCAGGCACAGTTCCCTACTCACAAAGAAAGAAACCTAGTCCCTTGTACAGTCGATAGTTCAATCTGCAAATCTCTAGGCACATACATGACAGTATTATTGCTGTTCAAAAACCTAATCTCCACAGAACAGATTTTTCTTTTCATTTTGTCTGAAATTTATACATTTTGTTTTAGTTCATTTTCATTCATTTTCATTCATTGTCATTTCTAACTAAAATATTCGTTTTTAGCTACAGCGCAGATGTTTGCCATTTTTCTTTATCTGAAGCTGTAATCAGTTACATAAGCTTTGATTTTGCCATTCTATGTAATTCTTAAACTCATTGTTTTATTTATACATCTAATGTTTGTGCACTACATTTTTGGTAAAACTAAAAAGTTTACTTAAAGGTATAGTAACTAGTATATACAATACTTAAACGAACATAAAACACAATTTTTTCATTCATGATACAGATAGAGCATACCTACAGGAAGGTTGAGGCTCAATAGCAGGTGATTGGTAGCTGCACATATATGCCTCTTCTCATTCCCCTAATAATGTGTTCAGCTAGCTCCACCTAGTGCATTGCTGCACCTTCAAAAAAATATACCAAGATAATGAAGCCAAATTGATCATAGAAATAAAATGAAAAGTTACTTACAAATGTATGCTCTGGTTGAATTTATCATGGCCTTCTCCGCCGGGATGGGCATGTTTTAATAATTACTTTATATTTAGGTAACAAATTATTAAAACAAAGAACAAATACAACACAGTATACAGCCATACTGTATATACACACTAATTTTATTACAAGAACAGAGACTCCTATTTTGCATAACCTTTCACTTTACTACTCAGACAGCATTTAAAAGTAAAACATTTGAAGATTAACAGAAAAAATATGATAACAATGAATATATAGCTGAGACCAATGAGAACAGTCCTTTAGTGGTCAGAGATAGCAAGGACCAATCAGATGAATCATACTAGCCATATAGAGACCAGAAAGTAGCAAAACCTCCTCTTTTCTCTTTGCTGCTCAGGAGTTAAGTTCAAATTGTTTATTATATAAAGAATTTGCTTTGTTATATATATTAGTTATGATTTATTATTATTTTATTATTATTGATCTATTATTTCTATTATTACTGTTTATTTGTTTATTTTCAATTATTTCCTGTATTATTATTATTTTTTATTTTCTCTTAGTATTTTCTTTCATTTATATTCTATTCTATTTTATTCTATTCTATTTTATTTTACTTATTGTCCGTTTTTTCTTTATTAACTATCTTGCTCAGGTTTATTATTTTATTATTCTAAACTTGTGACATTTTTTATTTTCATTTTTATTCTCTTTAATTTTTGTCCGTTTTCGTTTCATTTTATTACCCTTGTTTTTCTTTTACCTCTCTTTTAACATCCTTACTTATTTAGTTTATATCACTGTCATAATTTGCCTTTTTTCTTCTAGAGCGTTTAAACTCCATGTTGTTGCGTACTCCATTTTGTTTTCTATCAGCTGTCTGACCACGCCTCCATTTTACGCGGTCACTACGCACTTGTATTTCCCGCCCTACTCACTCGATACTTCGTCTCTGTGCCTAACAGACGAGTATCGTTCCAGTTTACATTTCTATTTGCAACACATTATTGGTTTATATAATTAGTTTATTAATAACAATGTAGTTTTGTTGATATAACCTATTTTGAAACAGTTACCTTCATTGTATTACTTCAGTTAAGTATCAATATATATATATATATATATATATATATATATTATTTGAAAAAACTCTTTGTTGATTTTTTAAGTTATATATTTCAGTTTTCTGAGAGGACTTTTGTTAGAGTTCTGTAACATAGTGGCTAGGTATACTGCTTTCCAACCTAAAGTTGTGAGTTTGAACCTAGTCACAACTGTTTATTTTATATTATCTTCAGTTTATTTAATTACTTGTTTTTTAATCTCATATTTTATTTTAAAATGTCAGAAGATCCTAAATCTCAACTTCCAGAGAAATTTGTTCAGAATTTAATTAATAATTCTTTTGAACCTTTAAAACAACAGATGGATCAGCTCCAATCTGTTATCAGTAATTTTAATGAAATTCAAGGTCATATATATAAAAAGGCTTCTAGCAAATCTAAATATCTAAATACTGAGGGAAAATTTTCATCAGAGAGGAAATCTAATAAAGATCTGTCACGTCAGCTGTGTTCTGACATTTCCATGCCTGCTCATAAATGCAGAAGTGAACACTAGGGATGGGCGAATGTGTACATTTTCGAATTTCGAATATAGAACGAATGTTATTATCGAAATTCGAATTATAAGAACGAATATTCTATAAAATTCTATTTTCAATTTTTTTTCCAGTTTTCTAATGTGACATTCGATTTCGAATGTGACATTCGATTTCGAATGTGATATTCGATTTTGAATGTGCATATTCCATTTCGAATGTAACTTCCTTTTTCGAAATGAACATATCTATTATAGTTAATAGTGGTGTTAAAATTTGAATTTTAATTCGAAATCAACACCTCTATCACTTAATAGTTAGATTAAGTGATGGAGGTGTTGGTTTCAAATTAAAATTCGAATTTTAACACCACTAGTAGCTATAATAGATAAGATGTGTTAATTTCAAATTAAAATTCGAATTAGAATTTTACATCTTTGCTATAGTTTTAAATTCGAAATTAACATAATAATACATACAATTCGAAAACAATAACTATAACAAAGATGTAAAATTCTAATTCGAAATGAACATATCTATTATAGTTAATAGTGGTGTTAAAATTCGAATTTTTATTTGAAATCAACACCTCTATCACTTCAGTCTTCATATAATCATATAAAGTGATAGAGGTGTTGATTTCGATTTAAAATTCGAATTTTAACACCTTTAGTAATTAATAATAGATAAGATGGTTCATTTAGAATTAAAATTAGAATTTTACATCTTTACTAGTTAATAATTCGAAATTAACACAATAATAACTAAAATTCGAAATTAAAATACTTAAACACATCTATCACTTCATATAACTACTTTATAGGCCTTAAATTCGAAATTAACTCCATAATAACTATAACAAAGATATAAAATTCGAAAGTAACACCATAATAACTTTATTAAAGGGACATGAAACCCACATTTTTTCTTTCATGATTCAGAAAGAGCATGTGATTTTAAACAACTTTCTAATTGACTTCTATTATCTAATTTGCTTCATTCTCTTGATATCCTTTGCTGAAAAGCATATCTAGATAGCATCAGTAGCTGCTGATTGGTTGCTGCACATAGATGCTTCGTGTGATTGGTTCACCCATGTGCATTACTATATCTTCAACAAAGGATATCTAAAGAATGAAGCAAATTAGGTAATAGAAGTAAATTGGAATGTTGTTTAAAAATTGGAATTTCCAATAGAAAAAATACAATACAATACAATCTACATAGGTAAAGATAGCACTACAGCATTATCAACTCATCAAAATGCAAAGCCAAAAAAATGCATACAATTTTTTTTTTTTTTTTAAATAGTACAAATGAAAAAATCTAATTAAAAAAAAATTAAATAATTATTAAAATAAGCATTTTAGATTACAGTCCCTAATTATACATATCAGAGTTCACAAATCTAAAATAAAATCTAGTATATATACAATACATATAAATTAGAACCTAGTCAGCATCACTGGCTGCCAATGCCCAATTCCATACCAATACAAGGCAGGACTAGCACAGTAAAAAACAACCAACACTACATTACAACAATTACAACATCTCTATAATGAACATCAGTACTTCTCAACCACAGTCCTCAAGTTAACCTATGCTAGTAGGCTATCTTTATAACGTCTTAAAGGGATAGTCTACTCAAAATTAAACTTTAATGATTCAGACAGAGCATGCAATTTTAAGCAACTTTCGATTTTACTCCTATTATAAATGTTTCTTCATTCTTTTGGTATCTTTATTTGAAAAAGCAAGAATATAAGCTTAGGAGCCGGTCTATTTTTGGTTCAGAATCAGAACATGGGTAGCGTTTGCTGGTTGGTGATGACTACATTTATACTCCAATCAAGCGCTACCCAGGTGCTGAGCTGAACCAAAAATGAGCCAGCTCCTAAGCTTGCATTCTTGCTTTTTCAAATAAAGATACCAAGAGAATGAAGAACAATTATAAAAGGAGTAAATTAGAAAGTTGCTTAAAATTGAAAGATATATCTGAATCATGAAAGAAAAAAATTCTGTTTCATATCCCTTTAACTGGAGCACAGGTAAAATAATCAGTAACCATGTTAACTAACTAAATCACCATAGGTACTGATTATTTTACCAGTGCTCTAGTTAAGGCATGAAAATATGGCATGTATTTTGCCTATAAAAATAAATAGACCGCATATTATCTCTACAAATATTGATGAAATTGATTGAAGATGAAGATAACAAATGAGTCTTCTCACGGCGTGCAGTCCACCCTCCACAGTTGTGTAATGTGTCCACACAAAAATCCAAAAAAGATGCCACAGGAGCAAATAGATAATAGTATATAGAAAAAATTTGTATCCAAATAATCCAACACGAGTACACGACCACAAAACCAGTACGTCCTTCTCCAAAACTAAACCTTTCAAATGAAATGTTAAGAACTACATCTATCTATAACATTTACATATGGGAGGGAATAACTTGATTTAAATATTTAAATTTGAATATTATATAATTTGAATTCGAATATTACATTTAAAAATACAATTTTAGTTAAGAAATACTATTTCGAAATTAAAATCGAATTCGAAAATTTCGAATATTTATAACATAACAGCATTATTATAACTAATTCGAATTCGAATAGTACATTACAAAAGAAAATACTATTTTGAAAATTTAAATCGAATTTGAATATCTCATTACAAATAGTATGTGATATATTCAATCGAATTCAAATATTACATTTCGAAATCGAATATGATATATCCTATCGAATTCGAATATTACATTTCTATATAGAATGTGACATATTGAATCGAATTCGAATATTATATTTCAAATTTGAATGCGAAATATAGATATCGAATTCGAATATAATATAATGCAAAGACAAACATTCTATTATTAGAACGAATATTTTCGAATGTAAGTGAAAAATTCGAAACCGAACATTCGAAAATCGAATGTTAGAATGTTAGTTAAACATTTGAAATTCGATTCGAACAAACGAATGTCTAAAAATTTGTTTTAAAATTCGAATGTATAGAAACATTCACCCATCCCTAGTGAACACTCATCTGTTTCTGAAGCTGAATCAGATATTATTATACCTAAAAGATGTAAAACTTCTCGCAAAAGGAAGTTTAGAGTTGATTCTGATTCTTCAGAGAATAATAATGATGAAAACTTTAAAATGGATATAAAAAACATTGATTCTGATAATGAATCATTAGAGTCATATAAATCGAATAGTACTTTATTAAATATGTCTTCATCTTCCTCTGATGATTCCCCCCAACCTAAGAAAAGGAAGAAAGCCTTAAAAAATAAAAAACCTTTTCTGGTTGATAATTTAGGTCTTCCTTATACAGACCCAAATGACCTACACCATCCTAGGTCTTCACAATGGAGACCTTCCAAAAGAGTCTCTAAGTTTATAGATTTTTACATTAGGAGACCTTTGTCAAAAAAGACGAAAAATACTCTAAAATCTGAGTGTCCCAGATCTGAGTTGCCTCATAACACTCACTTGACTCCAGAAATAGATCAAAATTTTATAAAATTTATTGGAACTAAGAAAGCTAATCTTAGATCGGGTCCTGACAGATTCTTAAAATCCTGTCAAGATAAACTTTTAGATACTTTAGGACCGGTTACTAAGTTGTTTGAATTGTCTGAGAACTCCATTGCAAAAAACTACTATTGGACCCTTTTACTATAAGGGAATGGTTACAGAGAACAGTCTATTTTCTAGGGGATGCTAACACTTCTTTAGCTTCTCAACGTAGAAGGTTAGTTTTGCGTTGTATTAACCATAAGATCACTGATTTCGCCTCCACAGAAATGGGTCCTGAGGCAGATGGCCTTTTATTTGGTGACTCTGGTCTTAAACAATTGATTAATTACATTAATACCTTTAATTCTTTGAATAAGATTAAAAGTAATACACAATTTTTTTTGATCAAAATCAACCTCAAAGAGTTTTTTCAAGGGCTGGAAAAGGCAGAGACCGCTTTTCCAGCCGCTATTCAGCAACATCAAGGTCTCATTTCCACAACTTTGCTACACCCTCAACCTCCAACCAAAATTTCTTTCCATCACGTTCAAGACAGAGATTTTCTAGGGGTTTCAGATCCAGGATCAACAGAAGACCCTTCCAATGTAAGTTTAATCACCTCTCTTTCCATTCCTTTTTTCCAACAAAAAATAGGAGGCAGATTAGCTTTTTTCCTTCCAGAATGGCAAAACAATTCTGCACATCCATGGATTTTACAGACTGTCTCAGGCCTTCATTTAGAATTCATAGAAACTCCTTTTCAAAATTCTTTACCCAATCCAATAAAATTTTGTCAATAAGACCAATTAATTCAAGAAATTCTTTCATAAGCAATATGTTTCTAGTCCAAAAGAAAGAAGGCAGTTATCGTCCTGTTATAAATTTAAGAGATCTAAATTATTTTCTAATCTACAATCATTTCAAGATGGAGGGAATTCATCTTCTCAGAGATTGTCTTTACAACAACAACTGGCTTGTAAGATTAGATCTGATGCTTATCTCACAATTCCCATTCATTTAAATTACAGAAATTATCTCAGATTCCTTTGAAACAACACTTTATGGCAGTTTACCTGTCTTCCTTTTGGTCTTTCTTCTGCCCCATGGGTTTTTACAAAGATATTGAAACCTGTGATAGCTTGGCTTCAGAAAAGAGGAATTCGTCTAATTATTTACTTAAGACAATATCCTTCTTATTCATCAGTCTCCTTCTATCCTGCAAGATCATCTTTCTCTTACCATTTCCTTACTTCAAAATTTAGGCTTTATTATCAATTTGAAGAAATCAGCCTTAATTCCATCTCAGAACCTAATCTTCTTAGGTTTCAACATAGACACTATTTCTGCCTCTCTAAGTCTTCCTTTAGACAAAATAAAAAAGATAAAGAAAGAAATTTCTTATGCTTTTATCATAAAATGCTTTCCACTTCGTCTTCTGGCCAGAATTATTGGCCTCCTTTCCTCTTCTATCCAAGCAATCTTTCCAGTTCCTCTACATTAGAGCCCTGCATAGGTTAAAGATGTATTACCTCAGGAAAGGTTTTTCTTATCAACATCTGATTTGCTTATCAGAGGAAGCTATAGAGGAATTTAATTGGTGGCTTATCAACATGGAAGCATGGAATGGCAAAGCCATTTTTGGAAGCTCACCGGACATAATTATAGTATCAGATGCGAGCAACTCCGGCTGGGGAGCAAGGTGTGGTTCCCAAATTTCAGGAAAATGGTCTGCTATGGAGAAAAATCTTCATATGAATTGTCGGAAACTTTTGGCAGGAGCATTTGTCATCAAAAGCTTTATCAAACATTCTCACCCTATTATGGTTCTTCTTCGTATGGACAACATATCAGCTGTTCGATATATAAATCATTTAGGTGGGACAACTTCAAATATGTTATCTGTTTTAACCAAAGACTTTATTCCTTATTGTCTTTCCCAAAACATATCTATTCAAGCAGAATATCTTCCTGGTCTCAACAATCAAATGGCAGATTAGGGTTCAAGATACCTTACGGAGTTCAGCGATTGGATGTTGAAACCCTCTCTTTTTCAACAAATTCATCAGATGAGAGGTCCATTTGTAATAGATCTATTTGCCTCTCGGTTGAATCATCAAATTATTCTTTTTTTCAGTTGGTAACCAGATCCGGAAGCTCTAGCAATAGATGCTTTTCTCCAACAATGGCCTCTTCAAGAAGCATATGCATTTCCTCCTTTTTCAATGTTTCTTCTGACTCTTATTCGTCAAGAGACATCAGATTTCCCTGCTGATCATGACTCCACTTTGGCCAAATCAAGTTTGGTACCCATATCTTCAGGAAATGTCCTTCCTTCCTCCAATTCTTCTTCCCAATATACAAGACCTTCTTACAGATCCAAACGGAGAATTTCACACTTTAGTGCTTCAAGGCAACCTCCAACTTGTAGCTTGGATGATTTCAGGGGATCCTGGTCTTGCAATGGACTTTCAGAACATGCTAAACTCCTCCTTCAAGACTCTTGGGCCCCTGGAAACAAAAGATGTTATATTTCCGCTTCGATTAAGTAGTCTAGCTGGTGCAGTAACAAACACTTGGATCCTGTTTCAGCACCTTTAAATTAAATAATCAATTATTTATTTTCTCTCTTTATTGATGGTTTATCTTATAGATTCATTAATGTTGCTAGGTCAGCTATTTCAGCTAGTCATAAATATTTTGATAATCTACATATTGGTCAAAATCCTATTATTTGCAGATTATAAAAATCTATTTGTCTTAAAAGATCCCCTACTTCTAAATATTCTTCCTTTTGGGATGTAGATTTAGTAATTTCCCTTTTTCAAAAATGGCCGGAGAATGATAAATTATCATTGTCCTGTAAAAGAGTTTCAGATGTTCGTGCTATTGATTATAACTCAAAAATGTTTTCACCTCAGGGTGTAATTTTTACTTTAACTTGTAGAACTAAAACTCTTTCTTCTACTATTTTTTATCCTTACTTTTTTTGAACAACCAAAATTCTGTATAGTTCTTTGTCTTAAAGAGTATGAATCCAGAACTGCTCCTCTTAGATCTTCTTCTTCTAAACAACTTTTAATTTCTTTTGTTTCTCCTCACTTACCAGTTTCTTCACCCACTATTAGTAGATGGGTCAAAAGTGTTATGTTAGAAGCTGGTGTAGATGATATTTTTTCTTCACATTCCCTTTGAGGAGCTTCAGCTTCTAAAGCTTTTTCTAAATCTGTTTCTTTACAAGATATTTTAAATGCTGCAGATTGGTCTGATGACAAAACTTTCAGACAATTTTATTTTAAACCTATTAATTCTATTCCTCATCAGTTAGTATTATAATTTTATTTGTTATTTTATTCAAGTTATTTTGCTTTAAACTTGCAAAATATGAGTCTCTGTTCTTGTAATTAAATTCCAATTATCCTATTTCATGACAGAATAATCTAGATTTTATTAAAGAGACAGAGACAAGTATTTTTCCTCCACTGTTTAATGTGTTCCCTTTCCTAGGTATATAGTAATAGTTTTATGTTATCCTAATGACTCTTTATTTGTCTTTCAGTACCAAATCCTTCCACTACAGGATTCTAAGAGTTCTTCAAGAATTTTGGATTCTCACAATCTTTTCCTTCAATCAAGTTCTACAGTTTCTTATAGCAAGTTTTCATCATATTTATCCTGGAAGAGTATGATGATTTTCTTCAATCAACTCTTTGGTTCATCAAAGTTTCTAATACTTCTGTGGATCGTTATTTCTGGACTGTTCCTGTTTTTATCCTTTGGAAATGGTTTTTGTTTTCTTCGTCTGAATGAGAAAAGAGGAGGTTTTGCTACTTTCTGGTCTCTATATGGCTACTATGATTCATCTGATTAGTCCTTGCTATCTCTGACCACTAAAGGACTGTTCTCATTGGTCTCAGCTATATATTCATTGTTATCATATTGTTTCTGTTAATATTCAAATGTTTTACATTTAAATGCTGTCTGAGTAGTAAAGTGAAAGGTTATGCAAAATACTCGTCTCTGTCTCTTTAATAAAATCTATATTATTCCATCATGAAATAGGATAATCGGAATTGTCCATACCACACATACTTGTCAGTTGAATTAGCACAATGTGGTGCTACTCATGCACTGTCAGTAAAACCAGGTTATTGCGTCAACCATTTTACTGTGTTCCAACAATCCCACAGCACACATACTTTTCATTGGTTTAATTAGCGCAATGTGGTTTTACTCTTATACCATGGTATTGCGTCTACCAACAACCAATTTTACTCATCTCACACACACGCTCACTCTCACATGCCCACTTTAATTTTAAAAATGTATTAAACCTTTTGTTGCCTAGTTATAAGTGGTTGCTTGCTTTGTATATACGTTTTATTGTACTTTTGTCATAGATATTAACCAGTCTGTTTGTTCTGAAGCTGCACTCAGAATTTTTTATAGTTATATATTTTTTTTTCCATTTTTAACACTTTCCTATCTTAGTACTTTAAAAACCCCTCACTCTTTTTAACCCAAGAAAACTTTATACTCGTTTTTTTTTTCAATAAAAGAAAAAAGGGGAAAAAAAACCCCACCAGGCAAATTTCGCTTCACTACACCGTGACATATAATCTGCCGGTGTTCTGTCGATTTTTTTTTTCTACCCGTTAAATTTTGCTATCCTCTCAGTGACTTATGAAAACCAATCAGGGCACATTGCCGATATCCATGTGCCCTGATTGGTCGCTATAAGTCACATAACTTATTAGAAGCATGAAATGCTGTGTCATGACAAATGTTTTTCCCATTGGACAAAAAGGAAACCTGTGACCCCTTTACCACTACAGACTTATTTGGGAACTATATAGAAAGGAGTGCTTGATTGAGGACTGGTAAATTATAACCGATAATTGGATGTTTCAAATTTTGATTGAGGATGATGATAGGTCAATAACAGAAATGTTTTATTTTCACCCAATGAGAGATCTAAATTTAATCTTAACAAAATATGCTCTCGGATCAGAGTTTCAAAAGGAATTTTAATGATTGTAAATATTTAAAAAAAAGTTTTCTTCAATTGGTTGAAAATAAATAATAATTTAATAATTATTTAATTTTTATCATTGTAATTCCACCCTCCTGCATGAGAGGAACGGGAAGTTGGAACAGGTATGTTGTGTATTTAAACCACTCATGTGAATAGTAACAATATAGCATTTTAAAGATTTTTTTATTGCTCTTGAGAAAGAAAACTAGATTGTTGAAATGCGTTGAGCCAAAATAATAAAAGCTGTTCTTTTAAGAGAAGACTCTACTGGTCTTTTATCACATTGCTGAAACCTGAATTCTATCCCATGTAGCCAGGAGTCCCTTTCCATATTGGAGGAAGTGGAGGTTGTACAGAGGCACTCGTTTCAGCCAAAAGACACCCCTGGACCTGCGCCTTCTATATCGAAATCTTTCTACTAAATGAGCAATGTTTAAAGGGACATGAAACTCACAATTTTTTTTCATGATTCAGATTCAGAGCATGTAATTTTAAATAGCTTTTCAATTAATTCTATGTAGTTTGCTTTGTTCTCTTGGTATCCTTTATTGAAAATAATAACTAGGTAGGCTCAGGAGCTGGGAGCTAGCTGCTGATTGATATGTGCAAATATGTCTCATTTTGTTGGCTTACTGATGTGTACAGCTAGCTACCAGTAGTGCATTGCTGCTCCTTAAAAAAAGAATATAATAAGAATGAAGAAAAATTGATAATATAAGTAAATTGGAAAGTCGCATAAAATGGTATGCTCTATCTGAATCATGAAAGAAAAAATTTGGGTTTAATGTCACTATTATGAAAAACAGCTGAACCTTGTAAGGATCTGTTTCATGACCACAAGCTTTGCTTCCATAATAACTGATATATGGCTAGATTATGAATGGAGTGGTAGTTTGCGCTCCTGTTCACGTGTTAACCCCACTAGACAATGAAGCCTTCTTATCAAGCCGTCAACTGTGCTGCATTCAACGGCACCAATACGTTTGCCTAACATCTCCTAACATCGCGGCTGTGGACCTGAATACGCTCGCCATATTTATCAAAAAAGCTGTCAAAAAGCCTTGCACCAAGTACGGGGCGATGAGCAGAGGACTGTTGTTAACTAACAGTCATCAATCTCGCTGCTATCTTTTTCCCAGCTTTATTTATACCCTGTCACTAAACACCGCCACTATACTAAAATGTTTAACCCCTATCCCTCCGCTCCAGGACCCCGCCGCAACTAAATAAAGTTATTAACCTTCATACCGCCAATCCCGGAGCCCACCGCAACTGTAATAAATTTATTAACCACTATCCCGCTGCTCCCGAGACCCACCGCAACTCTAATAAAGTTATTAACCCCTATCCCGCTGCTCCCAGAGCCCACCGCAACTCAAATAAAGTTATTAACCCCTATCCCGCCGCTCCCGGAGCCCTCCGCAACTAAATAAATGTATTAGCCCCTAAACCCCTTGGCCTCCCACATCACTACCACTTACTAAACCTATTAACCCCTAAGCCGCCAGCCCCCCACATCACCATAAACTAAATTAAGCTATTAACCCCTAAACCTAACAACCCGCTAACTTTACATTAAATATTAACTCATCCCTATCTTATAATAAATTTAAACTTTCCTTTAGAATTAAAATAAACTATATTAAACTATTAATTAACCTACCCTAACTATTATACTACAATTACATTAAACTATATTAAACTATTAATTAATCTACCCTAACTATTATACTACAATTACATTAAAATATATTAAACTATTAATTAATCTACCCTATTATACTAAAAGTACATTAAACTACAAATTAAATTAACTATATTACATATTTAAAAACCCAACCCTACTCAAATTATTTAAATCTTCAATAAAGAATTACTAAGTTACAAAAAACTAACAACTAACTTACACAAAATAAAAAACACTAAATTACACAAAATAAAAAATAAATGTTCAGATATTTAAACTAATTACACCTAATCTAATAGCCCTATGAAAATACCCCCCCCACAATAAAAAAAACCACTAGCCTACAATAAACAACCAATGGCCCTTAAACCCTTAAAAAACCTAGCACTAACCCCCAAAGATCCACTTACAGTTTTGGAAGACCGGACATCCATCCTCAACGAAGCGGCAGAAGTCCTCATCGAAGCCGGCAGAAGTCTTCATCCGAAGCCGGCAGAAGTCTTCATCCAGACGGCATCTTCTATCTTCATCCACCCGGCGAGGAGCGGCTCCATCTTCAAGACATCCGGCACGGAGCATCCTCTTCTTCCGACGTCTTCTCAACAATGAAGTTTCCTTTAAATGACGTCATCCAAGATGGCGTCTCTTAGATTCCGATTGGCTGATAGAATTCTATCAGCCAATAGGAATTAAGGTGGAAAAAATCCTATTGGCTGTTGCAATCAGCCAATAGGATTGAGCTTAAGTCCTATTGGCTGATCCAATCAGCCAATAGGATTGAGCTCGCATTCTAGTGGTTGTTTGGAATAGCCAATAGAATGCAAGCTCAATCCTATTGGCTGTTTGGATCAGCCAATAGGATGAAAGCTTAATCCTATTGGCTGATTGCAACAGCCAATAGGATTTTTTCCACCTTAATTCCTATTGGCTGATAGAATTCTATCAGCCAATCGGAATCTAAGAGACGCCATCTTGGATGATGTCATTTAAAGGAAACTTCATTGTTGAGAAGACGTCGGAAGAAGAGGATGCTCCGTGCTGGATGTCTTGAAGATGGAGCCGCTCCACGTCAGATGGATGAAGATAGAAGATGCCGTCTGGATGAAGACTTCTGCCCGGTTGGATGAAGACTTCAGCCCGCTTGGATGAAGACTTCTGCCGGCTTTGTTGAGGACTTCTGCCGCTTCGTTGAGGATGGATGTCGGGTCTACAAAAACTGTAAGTGGATCTTCGGGGGTTAGTGTTAGGATTTTTTAAGGGTTTATTGGGTGGGTTTTAATTTTAGCTTAGAGATTTTGGGCGGAAAAAGAGCTAAATGCCCTTTTAAGGGCAATGCCCATCCAAATGCCCTTTTCAGGGCAATGGGGATCTTAGATTTTTTAAATAGGGTTTTATTTCGGGGGGTTGGTTTTGTGGGTGGTGGGTTTTACTGTTGGGGGTGTTTGTATTTTTTTTACAGGTAAAAGAGCTGATTTCTTTGGGGCAATGCCCTGCAAAAGGCCCTTTTAAGGGCCATTGGTAATTTATTGTAGGCTAGAGGTTTTTTTATTTTGGGGGGACTTTTTTTATTTTCATAGGGCTATTAGATTAGGTGTAATTAGTTTAAATATTTGATAATTTATTTTTTATTTTGTGTAAGTTGTTAGTTTTTTGCAATTTAGTAATTCTTTATAGTAGATTTAAATAACTTGAGTAGGGTTAGGTTTTTAAATATATAATATAGTTAATTTAATTGTTAGTTTAATGTAATTTTATTATAATAGGGTAGATTAATTAATAGTTTAATATAGTTTAATGTATTTGTAGTATAATAGTTAGGGTAGGTTAATTAGTAGTTTAATATAGTTTAATTTAATTCTAAAGGTATTTTTTATTATAAGATAGGGATGAGTTAATATTTAATGTAAAGTTATCGAGTTGTTAGGTTTAGGGGTTAATATCTGAATTTAGTTTATGGCGATGTAGGGGGCTGGCGGTTTATGGGTTAATAGGTTTAGTAAGTGGTAGTGATGTGGCAGGCCAGAGGTTTAGGGGTTAATACATTTATTTTGTTGCGGCGGGGGTCCGGGAGCGGCGGAATAGGGGTTTATAACTTTATTTAGTTTTTGGTGGGGTCCGGGAGCGGCGGGTTAGGGGTTAATAACTTTATTTATTTGCGGTGGGCTCGGGGAGCGGCAGGATAGGGGTTAATGTATTTATTTAGTTGCAGCATAGTCGGGGAGCGGCAGGATAGGGGTTAATAACATTATGTAGGTTGTGGTGGGGTCCGTGAGCAGAGGTATAGGGGTTAATAACTTTATTTAGGTGCGGCGGGGTCCAGGAGCGACAGAATAGGGGTTAATAACATTATGTAGGTGGCGGTGATGTTGGGGCGGCAGATTAGGGGTGTTTAGACTCGGGGCTTATGTTAGGGTGTTAGGTGTAAACATAACTTTTATTCTACCATAGAAATCAATGGAATATCTGGCAGCATCGAACATGAGCTTTCGCTGCTTTCAGACTCCCATTGATTCCTATGGCATCCGCGGCCTCCAGGGTGGCGGATTGAAAAGCAGGTACATTGGGCCGGAATAGTGGCGAGCGTACCTGTTAGAAGTTTGATAACTTGCAAAAGTAATCAGATAGTGCCGACTTTGTATTCGGAACATCTGTAATTACGTAAGCATCGATATGTGTTGGACTGAGACCGGCGGATCGTATGTTATGTCACAAATTTCAACTTTTGCCGGTCTGTAGGCTTTGATAAATAAGGCAAATCAGGCTCGCCACAATTACGCTGCGGAATTCCAGCGTATTTGCGGTTGACGGCTTGATAAATAGGCCTCTTTGACTTTTTGCGCATGTCGAGTTTAACACATATTACAAGATGAAAGTAAAAGGTTTTTGACGTGCGCAATAAGCCAAACTTCAAATATCGTAACTGTGTTAACATATTCCCCCATAGACTGCAATTGAGCTAAAAAGAGGGGGGAAAACGAACACCCTTACTTGTGGGCAAACCCAATAGTATGAAAATATGAATATTTCACATAGAAGAATATGTTCTATTCATTCATTCGGTTTTTTTTCCCACTTTTTTTTTCCATTGACTTTTATGGGTGAATAGGTTATTTTTGTGCAAAACTCTAATTGCGCTAGAAGTAAGCTGTTTGCTCGTTGGGTTAGCGCGAGCGCGATAACTTTTTACTTTCAACTTATAAAAACCAACGCAACCCCCGATGCACGCAAAAAGTTTACTTCTAGCACAATTAGCGCTCTAGCGGACTCACTATATAGCGCTCCACTTAATCTGGCCCATAATATAGTACATTTTTTAACTATAAGTATTGTTTTGCATACTTTTTTATTTATAGACATGGAGACATATAAAACCCAAATAAAGAAAAATATAAAAAAAGAAACTATAAAGACACAAGTAACCAACAAAAAAAACAGATATAAAAGTGGAAAAGAACGTTGATGATTAATTATAGTCCAAGGATATGAACCAGGTATAAAAGGGCAGACTGGGTGGGTCATATACATTCCTTTTATGTTTTTACCTTATTTATCTGTTTTTTCATTTGCTACAAAATATAGGAAGAGAACAGCCTTTTAAAAGCTTAAAGGGACATTAAACACTAAATACATGCTAGATAGAATGATGCATTCAAAGAAAAGATTAGTCCATGACTAACATGTAGATGTATTTTTTAAAGTTTCATTCGTTTTTTAAAAAGTGACAAAATAAGTGTAAAGTTTTAGTGTCTATAAAACACTGGGAGCTGACATGTTGTAACTTGTGTTACCTTCTCTGCTGTGGCCAATTAGGGACAGTTATAAATAGGGCACTAGAGTGTGCAGCCAATGGTTGTGCTGGATTTAACAGTGTTCTGCACTTTCATTTCTAACAGGAGCTGAAAAGCTCACAATTTCAGAATGGAATTACAGGCAAAGAGGACAAAATAAATAATGAAAGTATATTGCAGAGTTGTTTTATTATATACAATTTATCATTTTATATTACCATCTCAAAGTGTTTAATGTCCCTTTAAAGTAGTCTGTTATTTCTTACTATTTACCATAACAAACCCCAAATCTATTTAATAATACTATTTTAACTATCCAGTTGTCATGTGTTTGAAAAGTTTTTTTATAGTAGCTCATTTCAATTCCTTTGATTAAAGGGACACTACAGGGAGTGCAGAATTATTAGGCAAATGAGTATTTTGACCACATCATCCTCTTTATGCATGTTGTCTTACTCCAAGCTGTATAGGCTCGAAAGCCTACTACCAATTAAGCATATTAGGTGATGTGCATCTCTGTAATGAGAAGGGGTGTGGTCTAATGACATCAACACCCTATATCAGATGTGCATAATTATTAGGCAACTTCCTTTCCTTTGGCAAAATGGGTCAAAAGAAGGACTTGACAGGCTCAGAAAAGTCAAAAATAGTGAGATATCTTGCAGAGGGATGCAGCACTCTTAAAATTGCAAAGCATCTGAAGCGTGATCATCGAACAATCAAGCGTTTCATTCAAAATAGTCAACAGGGTCGCAAGAAGCGTGTGGAAAAACCAAGGCGCAAAATAACTGCCCATGAACTGAGAAAAGTCAAGCGTGCAGCTGCCAAGATGCCACTTGCCACCAGTTTGGCCATATTTCAGAGCTGCAACATCACTGGAGTGCCCAAAAGCACAAGGTGTGCAATACTCAGAGACATGGCCAAGGTAAGAAAGGCTGAAAGACGACCACCACTGAACAAGACACACAAGCTGAAACGTCAAGACTGGGCCAAGAAATATCTCAAGACTGATATTTCTAAGGTTTTATGGACTGATGAAATGAGAGTGAGTCTTGATGGGCCAGATGGATGGGCCCGTGGCTGGATTGGTAAAGGGCAGAGAGCTCCAGTCCGACTCAGATGCCAGCAAGGTGGAGGTGGAGTACTGGTTTGGGCTGGTATCATCAAAGATGAGCTTGTGGGGCCTTTTCGGGTTGAGGATGGAGTCAAGCTCAACTCCCAGTCCTACTGCCAGTTTCTGGAAGACACCTTCTTCAAGCAGTGGTACAGGAAGAAGTCTGCATCCTTCAAGAAAAACATGATTTTCATGCAGGACAATGCTCCATCACACGCGTCCAAGTACTCCACAGCGTGGCTGGCAAGAAAGGGTATAAAAGAAGAAAATCTAATGACATGGCCTCCTTGTTCACCTGATCTGAACCCCATTGAGAACCTGTGGTCCATCATCAAATGTGAGATTTACAAGGAGGGAAAACAGTACACCTCTCTGAACAGTGTCTGGGAGGCTGTGGTTGCTGCTGCACGCAATGTTGATGGTGAACAGATCAAAACACTGACAGAATCCATGGATGGCAGGCTTTTGAGTGTCCTTGCAAAGAAAGGTGGCTATATTGGTCACTGATTTGTTTTTGTTTTGTTTTTGAATGTCAGAAATTTATATTTGTGAATGTTGAGATGTTATATTGGTTTCACTGGTAAAAATAAATAATTGAAATGGGTATATATTTGTTTTTTGTTAAGTTGCCTAATAATTATGCACAGTAATAGTCACCTGCACACACAGATATCCCCCTAAAATAGCTATAACTAAAAACAAACTAAAAACTACTTCCAAAACTATTCAGCTTTGATATTAATGAGTTTTTTGGGTTCATTGAGAACATGGTTGTTGTTCAATAATAAAATTAATCCTCAAAAATACAACTTGCCTAATAATTCTGCACTCCCTGTATAGTCAAAATTAAGGCTTCACATTTCATATAGATCATGCAGTTTTAAAGAGAAATTAACCCCACATTTTTTCTTCCATAATTCAAAAAGAGCAGGCACATTTAAACAGATTTCCAATTTACTTTGATTATCACATTTGCATCATTCTCTTGTTGAAGAAGCAGCAATTTACTACTGGGAGCTACCTGAGCACATTGGGTGAGCCAATGACAAGAGGTATATGTGTGCAATCACTAATCAGCAGCTAGCTGCCAATGGTTCATTGCTGCTGCTGAGCCTAGCTAGGTATGGTTTTCAACAAAGGGTACAAAAAGAACAAAACAAATTAGATAATAGGAGAAAAATGGAACGTTGTTTAAAAATCCCTTGCTCTATCTGAATCATGAAAGTTATATCTGACTTTACTGCCCCTTAAAAAGCAAAACGTTGCAATTTACTTTCATGATCAAACTATGCACAGCCTTTCTATATGGACACTTTCTGATGCACCAGCTCCTACTGAGTATGTTCAAGAGTTCACAGTGTAAACTTATATGAGCATGTGCTTGGCTGTTAGCTGTCACATACACACACCAAAAAAAAAAAAACGTCTGCCCCTTTGATATTCAAAGTAAATACTATTGCATAGATTTTTTTTTTGTTATTGTGCATGTGTTGATTATGCAATCATACTGTATTGAAAGGGACAGTAAACACTTTGAGATGGTTATATAAAATGATATATTGTATAGTTAAAAAAACTCTACAATATATTTCATTATTTATTTTGCCCCCTTTTAGTGTAATTCCATTCTGAAATGGTGAGTTTTTCAGTTCCTGTTAGAAATGGAACTGCAGAACACTGTTATATTCCACACAGCCATTGGCTGCACACTCTAGTGACCTATTTATAACTGTCCCTAATTGGCCACAGCAGAGAAGGTAACCCAAGTTACAACATGGCAGCTTCAACTGTTTTATAGAAGCTAAAACTTTACACTTATTATGTCTCTATTTAAACAACTAATGAAACTTTAAAAAATACATCTACATGTTATTCTCAGACTAATATTTTCTTTGAATGCATCATTTTATATAGCATTTATTTAGTGTTTAATGTCCCTATAATTGTGCTTAAATATACAGTATATTTATAAAATCTGCAGAGGCACATTTTTATTAATATTTTTTTCACAATCTTTTACCTGTTTCCTCTTTCTCAAATTTATCACCAACATTAATACATAATCACAATTACAGTTTAGCCCTCTCAAAGACCAATGTCAGTGCCTCAGTTTCAGTGGTATTGGTGTATATATATATTATATATTGATAACATAATTTACATACGCCTAGATTTAGAGTTTTGTCGGTGCTAACAAGCCTTTTTTTTCCAGCGCACCCTTAAGACAACGCTGGTATTACGAATTGTCTGAATGGCTGCGTTAGCCTCAGAAAAGGGAGCGTTGAGCCAAATTTAGCTCCACTTCAACTCTCAATACCAGCGTTCCTTACGGTAGCGGTAAGCTGGAAAAACCTGCTTGTGCACGATATCCCCATAGGAAACAATGGGGCTGAGCTGGTTGAAAAAAAAACTAACACCTGCAAAAAAGCAGGTAATATAATATACTCTCGGCTTTTCAGTGTTCTGCTCCTTATCTTATCTTCCATGCAGATAAGGTAGTTTTACGCACTAGACTAGGTTTTCTTCCTAAGGTTGTTTCTGATTGTAACATTAATCAGGAAATTGTTGTACCTTCTTTGTGTCCTAATCCTTCTTCTAAGAAGGAACGTCTTTTGCACAACTTAGATGTGGTCCGTGCATTAAAGTTCTATTTACAGGCAACTAAGGACTTTCGTCAGTCCTCTTCGCTGTTTGTTGTTTTCTCAGGAAAACACAAGGGTCAGAAAGCTTTGGCCTCTCCTTTGTCTTTGTGGTTGAGGAGTATCATTCGCTTTGCATATGAGACTGCTGGGAAACAGCCTCCTGAAAGGATCACGGCTCATTCTACTAGGGCTGTCGCTTCTTCATGGGCTTTCAGGAATGAAGCTTCAGTTGAGCAGATTTGCAAGGCTGCTACTTGGTCCTCCCTTCATACTTTTTCTAAATTTTATAAGGTTGACACCTTTATCTCGGCGGAGGCTGCTTTTGGGAGAAAGTTTCTTCAAGCAGTGGTGCCTTCAGTTTAGGTATCCTGTCTTATCCCTCCTGTATCATCTGTGTCCTCTAAGCTTCGGTACTGTATCCCATAAGTAAGGAAGATGATCGTGGACTCGTCATGTCCTTAAGAGGAAAACAAAATTTATGCTTACCTGATAAATTTATTTTCTCTTGGACATGACAAGTCCACGGCCCGCCCTGTCTCTTAGACAGGATGTTTTATTTTTTCTAAACTTCAGACACCTCTAGCTTTTCCTTTCTCTTCCTAACTTCGGTCGAATGACTGGATTGGGAGGGAAGGGAGGAGCTATTTAACAGCTTTGCTGTAGGTGCTCTTTGCCACCTCCTGCAGACCAGGAGGTGAATATCCCATAAGTAAGGAAGATGATCCGTGGACTTGTCATATCCCAGAGGAAATACATTTATCAGGTAAGCATAAATTTTGTTTTAATAATGAATAAATAGAACATATTCCGTAGCGTAAAGAACAGTGGAATATGAAATACCCGGTATTCATATTTTCATGTCGGGTTAGTGCTAATCAAGAAAGCAATATTAGCGCTCCACTTTGCAATACCAGGGCATGCTAATGTGTGCTGGTATTACAAGTTAACAGCAATGCATGCAAGCTTGTGTTCACATTTCTGGGAAGTATTGCGCTCACGAGAACACGCTTTCATAGGTCAGCGACGTCACGCAGCAATGGGCAGAAAATATAAATATATAATATTGATATACATATATATTTATGTGTTAATATATGCATATACATATATATTTACTGGGAACACACAGTTCCCATAGAACACAATGTAAAGGAACTTTTCAGTGTTTTTTTTTTTTTTTTCTAACAGCCCACTCCCACTAACTCTAGACCCCAAACACTGCCTAGTGCAGTTTTTATTTTATTTAAAAAAAATATACTTTTTTTTTTTTTAAATGAAAAACTACAATTCCCTCTATTTTGAGGGCATTTGGGGCACTTTTAGAAAATTAACCAGAGATCGGATATCTGGTTAATTTTATGAGCGCTAATTGCTACGGCGAGCTAGCGATAGCAAATAACCAGCTACTTGTAATGACTGTTTAAGTATCGAGTGCCTGTAAAAGGGCAAAGTTGCACGTTTGGGAGTGTGCAATAATTTAGTGCTCCAGTTGTAATCTAGCCCTAAATTGGTTACCGTACTTTAGTAAACATTAATAAATTTACTATGTGCAGGGATTGGATTGAAGAGGAATGGACAAGAATCATTGGTGTTTTGTGGGGTAAACGACAATATGTGCTATCTAGGGATAAAGGTTTAACGTTATTTCCTTTGTTACAGGAGCAGATATCCTATGCCAACTCCTAAACTCCAAAACACCAAGCTCTATACCACCTTTACCCTGCCCATCTATGTCAACTCCACCTGGCACAGAAGCTCCAAAACACTGAGCTTTATACCACCTTCACCCTCCCCATCTATGCCAACTCCATCTGGCACAGAAGCTCCAAAACACTGAGCTCTATACCACCTTCACCCTCCTCATCTATGTCAACTCTACCTACCCTCCCCATCTATGCAAACTCTACCTGGCGCAGAGGTTCCAAACCATCAAGCTCTTTACCACCTTCATCCTCCTCATCTATGCCAACTCTAACTGGCACAGAAGCTCCAAAACACTGAGCTCTATACCACCTTCATCCTCCTCATCTATGCCAACTCCAATGGCACAGAAGCTCCAAAATACCAAGCACTATACCACCTTCAACCTCCTCATCTATGTCAACTCTATTTAGCCCAGAAGCGCCAAGAAATTGAGTTTATTAAAGTAATTTTTACATATCCATCAGAAATTAATTGTTGCAGTAATTCTAAATTCAAAATAAATATTTTAAAACCAATTAAAACTGTTATTTTGTTGCACATTAAGCATTGATTACCACTCCAGACACATTGTTTGAAAAGCCTCTAGAGTTATAATCATCTTATTTTTTTTATTGTGACAAATTAGAGACAAATTACAAAAAAAGCGGTTGTTGAACTATGGACAGTTAAATAATTATGGGGAATTTCCCACTTTCAAGGACTTGAACCATTGTTTGCTGCAGTACCATATCTAGATCCAGTGGTTAATGCAATGTTCTATTACAGAGTGACATACAAACTAGAAAAGGGTATAAATCTCACCTCATCCAAACGATAAATGGTAGCAACCATAATAAAAAAAACTTTAAAAAAAATGAAGGAAAAACATGATCATATACATTACACATACATTAGGCTAGATTACAAGTGGTTTGAATGGAAAGGGCTATATTGTATGTATGTATGTATGTATGTGTGTATATATATATATATATATATATATATATATATACAGTATCTCACAAAAGTGAGTGCACCCCTCACATTTTTGTAAATATTGTATTATATCTTTTCATGTGACAACACTGAAGAAATGACATTTTGCTACAATGTAAAGTAGTGAGTGTACAGTCTGTATAACTGTGTAAATTTGCTGTCCCCTCAAAATAACTTAACACACAGCCATTAATGTCAAAACCGTTGGCAACAAAAGTGAGTACACCCCTAAGTGGAAGTGTCCAAATCGGGCCTAAGTGTCAATATTTTGGCCACCATTATTTTCCAGCACTGCCTTAACCCTCCTGGGCATGGAGTTCACCAGAGTTTCACAGGTTGCCACTGGAGTCCTCTTCCACTCCTCCATGACGACATCACAGAGCTGGTGGATGTTAGAGACCTTGCGCTCCCCCACCTTCCATTTGAGGATGCCCCACATATGCTCAATAGGGGTTAGGTCTGGAGACATTCTTGACCAGTCCATCACCTTTACCCTAAGCCTCTTTAGCAAGGCAGTGGTCGTCTTGGAGGTGTTTTTGGGGTCATTATCATGTTGGAATACTGCCCTGTGGCCCAGTCTCTGAAGGGAGGGGATCATGCTCTGCTTCATTATGTCACAGTACATGTTGGCATTAATGGTTCGCTCAATTAACTGTAGCTCGCCAGTGCCGGCAGCACTCATGCAGGCCCAGACCATGACACTCCCACCACCATGCTTGACTGTAGGCAAGACACACTTGTCTTTATACTCCTCACCTGGTTGCCGCCACACACGCTTGACACCATCTAAACCAAATAATTTTATCTTGGTCTCATCGGACCACAGGACATGGTTCCAGTAATCCATGTCCTTAGTCTGCTTGTCTTCAGCAAACTGTTTGCGGGCTTTCTTCTATTATCTTTAGAAGAGGCTTCCTTCTGGGACGACAGCTATGCAGACCAATTTGATGCAGTTTGCGGCATATGATCTGAGCACTGACAAGCAGACCCCCCCACCCCTTCAACCTCAGCAGCAATGCTGGGAGCACTCATACGTCTATTTCCCAAAGACAACCTCTGGATATGACGCTGAGCATGTGCAATCAACTTCTCTGATCGACCATGGCGATGTCTGTTCTGAGTGGAACCTTTCCTGTGAAACCGCTGTATTGTCTTGCCCACCGTGCTGCAGCTCAGTTTCAGGGTCTTGGCAATCTTCTTATAGTCTAGGCCATCTTTATGTAGAGCAACAATTCTTTTTTTCAGATCCTCAAAAACTTCCAGAGACCAGTATGAGAGAGTGTGAGAGCAATAACACCAAATTTAACACACCTGCTCCCCATTCACACCTGAAACCTTGTAACACTAACAAGTCACATGACACCGTGGAGGGAACATGGCCAATTAGGCCCGATTTGGACATTTCCACTTAGGGGTATTCTCACTTTTGTTGCCAATGGTTTAGACATTAATGGCTGTGTGTTGAGATATTTTGAGGGGACAGCAAAATTACACTGTTATACAGGCTGTACACTCACTACTTTACATTATAGCAAAGTGCAATTTCTTCAGTGTTGTCACATGAAAAGATATAATAAAATATTTACAAAAATGTGAGGGGTGTACTCACTTTTGTGAGATACTGTATATAATACACATATAGAGAAGCTCATTCTCAGGAACTAACAACCAGCTCAATAACGTGTTAGCTTGTTCTATGGCAATTTACCAACTGGGAGCAACTTCTTTTAGCCCAGTAATGCTTTTCAAAAAGTAGAACTTTACTGTAGTGTATCAGTCTGATCCCACCTATTACGGTCAGTCCAGCGCCAAAATACCAGGCAATTCCTCTCTGAACGAGGAATACGGCAACCCCAGACAATATATATCATTTTTTTGTTATTATTATAAAATACAAAAAAAAATATATACAACAAAATAATTAAGTGGTGCTCTAACAGTTGCACACAAGTGTTATCTGATTTATCAGGTTTATCACTTGAGTGCATATTAAGTTAACGCTAGTGCGACCTCAGAGCTCTGATTAACTGTTATGCTTGAATAAAAAGTAGCAGAAAATACATTAAAAATACATGTAAAAGTACAGTTATACTCATAATAACACTATCTAGTAAAAGTTCATTGGAACCCTTTGCTGTCAAGTAGATGGCAACATGTAAAAACATATTTATGCAATATTCATATATAATAAAGGTTTTCACTATGAATTTACTGTAAATATTTCACATTCAAATATTCTGCATATAGCAGAATATTTTGTATGTATTTGTAAATGGATATCCCTATATACAGTGGGGCAAAAAAGTATTTAGTCAGCCACCAATTGTGCAAGTTCTCCCACTTAAGAAGATGAGAGAGGCCTGTAATTTTCATCACAGGTATACCTCAACTATGAGAGACAAAATGTGGAAACAAATCCAGACAATTACATTGTCTGATTTGGAAATAATTTATTTGCAAATTATGGAGGAAAATAAGTATTTGGTCAATATCAAAAGTTCATCTCAATACTTTGTTATATATCCTTTGTTGGCAATGACAGAGGTCAAACGTTTTCTGTAAGTCTTCACAAGGTTGTCACACACTGTTGCTGGTATGTTGGCCTATTCCTGCATGCAGATCTCCTCTAGAGCAGTGATTTTTGGGGCTGTCGCTGGGCAACATGGACTTTCAACTCCCTCCAAAGGTTTTCTATGGGGTTGAGATCTGGAGACTGGCTAGGCCACTCCAGGACCTTGAAATGCTTCTTACGAAGCCACTCCTTCATTGCCCGGGCGGTGTGTTTGGGATAATTGTCATGCTGAAAGACCCAGCCACGTTTCATCTTCAATGCCCTTGCTGATGGAAGGAGGTTTGCACTCAAAATCTCACGATACATGGCCCATTCATTCTTTCATGTACACGGATCAGTCATCCTGTTCCCTTTGCAGAGAAACAGCCCTAAAGCATGATGTTGCCACCCCATGCTTCACAGTAGGTATGGTGTTCTTTGGTTGCAACTCAGCATTCTCTCTCCTCCAAACACGACGAGTACCAAACAGTTCTACTTTGGTTTCATCTGACCATATGACATTCTCCCAATCCACTTCTGGATCATCCAAATGCTCTCTAGCATACTTCAGATGGGCCCGGACATATACTGGCTTAAGCAAGGGGACACATCTGGCACTGCAGGATCTGAGTCCCTGGTGGCGTAGTGTGTTACTGATGGTAGCCTTTGTTACCTTGGTCCCAGCTCTCTGCATGTCATTCACTAGGTCCCCCCGTGTGGTTCTGGGATGTTTGCTCACCGTTCTTGTGATCATTTTGACCCCACGGGGTGAGATCTTGCGTGGAGCCCCAGATCGAGGGAGATTATCAGTGGCCTTGTTTGTCTTCCATTTTCTAATTATTGCTCCCACAGTTGATTTCTTCACACAAAGCTGCTTGCCTATTGCAGATTCAGTCTTCCCAGCCTGGTGCAGGTCTAGAATTGTGTTTCTGGTGTCCTTTGACAGGTCTTTGGTCTTCACCATAGTGGAGTTTGGAGTGTGACTGTTTGAGGTTGTGGACAGGTGTCTTTTTTTTTTTTTTTTTTTTCAAAAGAGCTTTATTAATGAAATTTGTAACTTAACAATGATCATATACATACATACATATCAATACAGAAACATCTGATTGCTGCAAAAGTCTATGTATACAACACTTCAGGGCTCTCAATTTTTTGATAAGGCTATGTTATAAGTTTTTACCGTGTGATCAAGGTCGCAACTTCTCCACCTACAAGGGTGGGGTAAATTAACAATGAAAGCCATGACAACTGAGCGTTAGTCTCAAAACATCTAGTAATCTAATAACCTTTGAGGATAGAGGTATAAGGTTGGCGAGTTAAATAGTGTGGGAAGGGGAAAGGGGATTATTAGTTGAGGGTAGGAAGGAGGAAAGAAAAAAAAAAAAGGGGGGGGGGAAATAAGAACAAAAATCTCTTACTGTATGGTGCCATTCCATACAGCCAAAATCGTTTCGTGTGTGTCTAATCTGTCTATTTTAAGGTAATGGTATCTTTCCAACGCAAGTAGATCTGAAACCTCTCTTCTCCATTCCGTTACAGTAGGGACTACTTGGGATTTCCATTTTTTTGGGATAAGTTTTTTAGCTCCTGTGATCATAATCAGCAGGAGTGCTAATTTGGCCGGATCTTTGACTAAGGGCAGGGAGCAAAACAGGATGCTCTCGAAGGAGCAATTTAATTGTATATTCAGTATACTTGACGCTATCAAGAAGATATCGGCCCAGTAGGCGTTGAGTTTTGGGCATGGCCACCAAATATGGGAGAGGGAGCCTTCACCGCCACAACCCCTCCAACAAGTACTGCTCAAACTGGGAAACATCTTGTGTAGCCTAGTAGGGGTAAGATACCACCTACTGATGAGCTTGAAATGTGTCTCCTGTATGGACGAGGACACAGAAAATCTTTTTGCTAGTGTGAAAGCTTTCAGCCAAGAATCTATATCGACCTCCCGGGACAGTTCCCTGTTCCAGGTGGAGACATACGAGGGAAGGGACGTTTTATCCTCAGAGAAGGTGATTCTGTATAGGAGAGATATGAGGTGTCTGGGTATTTTGGATAGAACACATAGCTCCTCAAAGGGCGTGAGGGTTCGCCCCAATTCGGACCTGTTTTTATGGTGAGAGACGTAATGGAGAAGTTGATGGAAGTTGAGCCAAGGGGAGAAAATCTCCCCATGTATCTCCGCCAACTGGGCTTGTGATTTGAAGGAATTGTTTTCTTTGAGAAAGTGCATGGATCCCACTCTAATACCGTAAGGTTGGGAAACACGGAATCCCAATCTCCAGTATGGGAGCCCCGGGTTTTCAATTATTGGTGTAAGGGGTGAGTGTTTAGATGAAATATGTGAGCTAGTTGCCAGGATCTTATCCCATTCTGTAAGCGTCTCTGAGGTTATAATGTATTTGTGTATATATTTCGGCCTAAGTGAGGGGGAGATCCATGCCAATGTACCCACATTATTTAGTGAAAATATTTGTCTGTCTAGGTGCAACCATGCTTTGTCTGGGTTGTTGTGAGACCATTCCATGATTCTCTGTAAGAGAATCGCTCTTCTATAGGCAGATACATTTGGTAAACCAAGGCCCCACCTATCCCTTGGCAGGTACATGGTTTTCTTTGGAACCCTAGGTCTGACGTTAGCCCATATACAATTCTCTATTATGGATTGTAGTTGCTTAATATAGCCATCGTTTAGAGGGATAGGTAATGCCTGCAAAACATAAAGAACTCTAGGGAGAATATTCATTTTACATACCCCTATCCTCCCCAGCCAGGAAATGGGTTTATTCTTCCATCTGGATAGATCCTTGGTTATCTCGCTTTTCAGGGGGATGAAGTTGTGCTTAAATAGATCATGTACACATGGTGTTAGATAAATCCCTAGGTATTTAAGTTTTTGCTGCGCTAGCGGTATATGGTATTGGGCATGTAATGCGGTTAAGTGTTGGGAAGGGGTATTTATGTTTAGGAGCTCCAATTTATTTAAGTTAAGGCGGAAGTTGGATACATCTCCATAGGCGTTTAATTCTTTCAGCAATTCCGGGACTGAGGTTTCGGCTTTAGTTAATGTAAAGAGCGCATCGTCTGCGTATAGAGCTTGTTTACATTCCATATCTCCCACCCCTACACCTGTAATTTTATCGTTTGATCTTACTTTCTGTGCCAGGACCTCCATTGATATGGCGAACAGTAAGGGTGAGAGAGGGCAGCCCTGCCTAGTCCCGTTATTAATGAAGAGTGTGTTGGATAAAGTCCCATTAACTCGGACCCTCGCATTCGGAGCAGAGTATAGTGCAGTAGCCATATTTAGGAAGGCCTGTGGGAGACCCATCTCCCCCATAGCCTTCCACAAGAAGGGCCAGCCTACCCTATTGAAGGCCTTTTCCGCGTCTGTTGCGAACAGGACCATAGGGGTGCCCGTCACCTTTGCGTGGTTGATTAATTGAATCACCTTGGTTATATTGTCTCTCGCCTCTCTCCCGGGGATGAAGCCAACTTGATCTCTATCTATTAATTCTGGTAGGAACTTATTCAATCTATTTGCTAAGATCTTGGCAAGGATCTTCATATCGGTGTTAATTAGAGATATTGGCCTAAAATTACTTGGATTTGTGGCCTGTCTACCTGTTTTGGGCAGGACAGTTATGTGTGCTTCTAACATGGATCTTGTTAGTACTGGGTTCTCTTTAAGATTGTTAAATAAGTGCAACATATGAGGGGCTAATACCCCCATACATCTTTTAAAGTAGGCCGGGGTGAGACCGTCTGGTCCGGGGCTTTTTCCCGAAGGGATGTCTTTTATGGCTAATTGGAGCTCCTCTAGTGTTATATCAGCAGATAGGGAGTCAGCTGATTGCTTGTCAAGTGAGGGGAGCTGGACATGTCTAAAGTATCGATCTAGTTTATCTTCGGTGTCATGTATGTCTCGGGCCTCTCGACTCTCTAGATTATATAATTTGTCATAGTAGTCACGGAAGGTGTCGGCTATTCCCACACTGTCTTTTATTGTTTTGCTGTCTGGGGTGACTAAGGAGTGGACGTAGGTGTTTATTTGCTTCCTCTTTATGTTTCTGGCTAATATTTTACCTGGTTTATTTCCCCCTTCATAATAGTATTGTTTAAGATATAACGCCTTACGTTGATATGATTCTGTCAAGTGGTGTTTAAGCGCCAGTCTGTTGTCTGTGAGGTCGAAAAGGATAGAGTCGTTGGAAGGGTCCTTTTTGTGGGCTTTCTCTAGTGAACTAATCTTTTGTAGGAGTTTGGAGTGTTTGTCTCTGGATATTCGATTTAATTTAGATTTTTGTTTTATTAGTATACCCCTGAGTACGGATTTATGTGCTTCCCATTCTATTTGTCGGGAGGAAGATGAGTGGGAGTTAGAAGCGAAGTAGTCGGTGGTTTCATTCTGAACTAAGTCCAGGAATGGTGAGTCATTTAAAAGAGAATCCTCCATTCTCCACACTTTTTGTGAGACCGGGATGTCGGGCCACTGGGGCATGGTCCGACCAGGTTATGGAGCCTATAGAGCAGTCCCCGGAGATTGAGAGGCCCTGCGAGTCTGTGAGTATGTGATCTATGCGGGTGTAACAGTTGTGGGGATTGGAGTAAAAGGTGTAGTCCTTGTCTGAGGGGTGCAGGGTCCTCCACACGTCATGGAGTGTAAGATTGTGGAATATGTTCTTAATGACTTTTAGTTTCTTAGCTGTTATACAGGAGGGCCCTCTTGAAGAGTCTAGGTGTGGGTCAAAGGCTGTGTTGAAATCTCCGGCTAGAAAGACTATCCCCTGTGAATGATCTAAAATCAAGTTAGCTATTTTTCTGAAAAAGACGGTTTGTGCCTGATTAGGGGCGTAGATATTGACGATTGTGATTGGATGGCCATATAGAAGGCCTCTTAATAAAATGTATCTGCCTGCAGAATCTTTTTCAGTGTGTGAGATTTGGATGGGTAAGGATCTGTGAAACAGAACTCCTACTCCAGCTTTTTTATTTGGGCCTGAGGCAAAGTGTGCTGTCGGATAGTGTCTATTGTACCATTTTGGTTCTTTTCCCTTTTGAAAATCGGTTTCCTGTACCATGAGTATCTGACTGTTCAGTTTATTAAGTTCCCTGAAGGCTATAGACCTTTTCCCTGGATTATTTAATCCCTTAGCGTTAATGGTGGTGATTTGTAGGGTATGATCCTGAAATTTACTAATCCTGGGCTGCAGTGGCGTATTTAGGTTTTGTGCTGCCCTAGGCACTAAAAATTCTGCTGCCCCCAACCCCCCCCCCCCCCCCCCACCAGTTTTAGGCCTATTTTCCAAATTAAATGTTCACCAGGATATTACTTTGCTGCCAGTGCACAGTCCAAAAACAGGCTGGAACTAGGTAAAGGGGCAGTGAACAAAATTTAGACTTGCATTGTACTGTGGTACCATGGTATAGTAAAATATGGTACTAAACAAGCAGATTGAGTTATTGAGTTTTAATGTATATAAAATATTATATTGTTGTTTAATAGATCAGTCAAGCAGTAAATATGTATTGCTGCTCACTGCTCACACACACAGGGTCATACACACTCACCAAATGTCAGTCAAATGTTTGGGCACACGCCTGGTCACAAACACCCTCAGTGTCACACACAAAGGGTTACACTTACTTGCAAGGACAAGCACAGAGTCTTACATACACAGTCACAAAACACGCATTTACAAGAACACATACAACTGCTTAATAGAACACCAGAATACCCAGTTACACATACACACAGTTTTAAAATCCCCACTTAAAGGAAACACATGGTCACTTATCCACATGCTTAAAGGAACACAGTGTCACATATACACCCACTTAAAGGAGCACAGGCACATGGTCACACATACACACACACTTAAAGGAGCACACACCCACTTAAAGGAGCATACACACTCTTAAAGAAACACACAATCACACTTAACACACACAGTCCTATATATACCCACTTCCATTGAGACACACACACACATAATTATATTCATACATAGAAATACTCAAGCTGGCACACACTCACATACATGTGTCATGGTCAATTCAGCACAATTTTAATAAACTAAAAATATAAATATATGTTAGAGTGACTAAAAACAACATAACATTTTAATGAAAAGAAAAAAAAATTAAATGCAAACTTTAAAATAATTCACAGATATTGTGTGACTGTTATGCAGGTTATGATACAATTAGTCAATGAATACAGCGTTAGTTCCACGTATCTGACAGATGGCAAGAGTTATCAGAGAAGTAAAGTAAAAAGATGGGCTGTTTGACTATTCTATCTGCAGGAACGTTACGTGCCCCCTCTCTAGTACAGCCCAATGTGTGTAAAATCTGACCTTCTGACACTCAGTGAAAGGTCCTGACTTGCAGTAAAAAGGATAATTTAGAGGCTGACAGGCTGTGAAAACGTACTCTGCCTTCTCTCCCAAACCGCAAGCTTCCCTGTGCAACAGATGTCACATGATCACACACAAATGTGCAGCAGGGAGAGAAGAATCTCAGCTGTTACCTCTACAATAGGAGTCGTAGTAGAACTGTTTTAACCAATTTAGTGCCCTGCTTCAGACCAAGTGTATGAAGCAGGGCACTAATTCAGACCGTGTCTGAAGCAGGATGCTAATAAGAATCTCCCTACACTTCAGGAACGCTTTTTTTCCACCTCCATCTGCCCATGCAGGATTCAAAGAATTACACATTAACAGGGCTGTCAGGCTTACTGCAGTAAATAAGGGACTGACTCTGGACAGGGAAATAAGCAGTGTTTGCTTCCCTGTGCTCTTTCTACATTGCAATGGAATCGGATTGTAAACAAGCAAAACGTAATGCTGTAATGGAGGGCGGGGATTATACACTTACCACTGGCTCGGATTTACCTCTATACTGTCAGCCTGGGGGTCCACGGTCAGCCCTGATTTCTAAGGTTTCTCATAGCTTTATCACTACCAGAATCACTGATTATGTGCTGCATTATGCTGTGGGCAGAGACTGTAGATGTGATATACACTGAAGACTGTGTGCTGACAACAGAATGGGAATGCAATGCATAGAGGAGAACGGATCTCAATCGGCAGATAAATAACATTTAAAAACTGTGTGACAAGCTTGCGTGTTAGCACTAACACTTACAATTTCAGCAGTCGGATGTTCATTCTGTCACTGACACCGCACCTACCTAGTCCTGCATGTGTTTTCTCTGGGGCTGGGCAGTGGCACTTTAACACAAATTTAACTGCAGCTCCACCTTCTCTCTAAGAAGCCCGCTCATAGTATTTATTTCAGCTTGCGCTTCACTGTTACTGCCTGGGAGATCACGTGCATGACTCCCTCAATTTATGTCTGTGAAAACCGCTCGGCGGTAAACCGCCAAAATCATTTTTTTTGTAGACTGCCACATAGTGCAGTGGCTGGGGGCAAGTGCCGCCCCCCAAAATTTGCCGCCCTAGGCACGGGCCTTGTTGGCCTATGCCTTAACACGCCCCTGCTGGGCTGCATGATTATGGCGATAATAGGAGAAGAAGAAAAAAAAAAAAAAAAGGAGGGACGAGAGAAGTTAGTAAAGGAGTTGGGTAAAAAGAGAGTAGCGGGGTAAGTGTAGTAAAGCAGAACCTTTTTGGGTCCGGCCAATAGATAGTATTTTTCTATCTATTGGTTCTAGTAGGCTATCAACCAATGTGCCAACCTGTAACAAGAACAAGAACAAAAACTATAGCAAGTAGGGGTAGTACACCAATGCTATGCAAACAATAAACATTAACATTTTTTGTATTACAAGGCAGGAGCCTCCATTTTGAAAGGATCTAAGGGGTAGACCAAGGCAGGGTAAGAGTAGCGGTTATGACGGAGGGACATTAGACCAGGGTTTGAAAAGAGGCTAGGAGGTAGGTGAGTATGAGGAAAAGGGGAGAGGGGAGGGGTGAGAGGGGAGGGGGAAAGTGTAGGGCGTTTGCAATTCCGAGGAAGTGTTTCGATCCCATGAGAGGAAGTGCGGTCGGGGGGTGAAGTGGGTAGGGAGGGCACATAGCGAGTGTCTAAGAAGGGACTGGGGGGAGTGGGGAGAGGAGAGGGGGGAGAGACTGAGGGAGAATGGAAAGGAGGGAAGGTATAACATAAGTGAAGCAGATAGGTGAGAGACGTCAGAAAAAGTAACCCCTAGAGGGGAGAGAGGAGAGTGGTTGGAGGGTGCGCAGGGACAGGAGGGGGATAAGAGCGAGAAAAGTGGGGTTAGGATGAAAGGAGAAAATGGGGGGGGGGAGAAGGGAGGGAGGGGGAGGAAGGTGAGGGGAGGGAGGGGATGGGGGGGAAGGGGAGGGGAGAGGATGGGGGGAGGAGGGGAGAGGAAGGGATGTGGTGGGGGGGCGGGAAGGGGGGGGGGAAGGGGGAAAAGTAGAGAACAGGGCTTGGAAAGGTGAGGGTAGGGAGACAGAGGGAAAGGGGAGTAGAAGGGAGGGGGGAGTTTCTGGTGCTGAAGGGTGGTGGAGGAGGGAGGGTCAGAGGGGCAACACTATGTGTAACATTGTACAGTTTTAAAAATTATACATCAACAGCAATACACATGTATAGATAAAGGAGCAATTGCAATTGCAAAGTGGGGTGATTGGTAGGGGAGGATGTTCTCTGACATAGAATACAATACATAGTTTTAAACGTTCTTACCTATGGGAGACAAGATAACAGTGTCAGGCGAACTAAAACACTAAAGAAATAAGTGTTACAAATATTGTGAGCCTCAGCTGCTGAGATATTTATACTATATGGTTTGTGGCTAGATTGTGTGGGATGAGCAAATGAATCACCTGAAAGGTGATTGCAAACCCCATTAACAAATAGCAGTTGTTGTAATTGGAATGATGGTAAATAGAACTCTATTCCTGCATCTTGTATCACAGTGTGAAATATGTGCAGCAGGGAGCTATTCTGCAAACCAATATGAAAAACATAATATGCAAAAGAAAAATAGGCAAAAATATATTTAGGCAGTAAATGTATTCTTAACCGGCATTAGTAGTAACAAATCTTTCTTAAAGCAAAAATAAGAGAATATGGTATGTCACTAGATATATACACACACAGGTCGTTGGTGGAGTAGCGATATTTATGACAACAGTAAAGCTAGCGATTACTTGAGAGTTTGTTCCGGTACTCAGGAAGGCAAGAGGACTGACCTGCGTGTAAAAAATCTGGAGCGGTAGAAGCAGTGAGGAGCTGGTGAGTTCCGTGCAGCTGGCGTGTGACGTCACCGCGGAGGAATCCCAGTACTGCTGGCTGTAGAAGGAGATCCGGAAGGAACGTAGTAATGTTGCTACGAATAGCGGTAATAGCGAAGCCTGAGTGTGGTAAGCAGGCGAGTGAGAACAATAACTTTAGAACTTGACTAAAGTTGAATTACACAAAGTTCAAGGAGGTTTTAAAGTAATAACAACTGTGAGTTGTTCAGTAGCTAGATCAGGAGAAAATCCAATACCAAGCAATGAAGTAAAGGATACTGGGAAATTTATAGGGTGAAATGGAAAAGATAATTGAAATTTAAAGAAACAGTATAACAACACAAAAAAAATAGGTTGTCAGCTAGGAGGATCCTGACAGGACCCCCCCCCCCTCAAGGAGCAACTCCGGTGCTCAGGGTCGAGGACGATCTGGGTTCCTACGATGGAACAAGGCAACAAGTCTGGGAGCAGATATGTTGCAGGCAGGCTCCCAGGAATCATCCTCTGGAGAATAGCCCTTCCAGCGAACCAGATATTGGAGAATTCCACGGGAAAGTCTTGAGTCCTGGATGGAGTGTACCTCATATTCGGTATTTGGATCCACTACCAAGGGAACAGCCAATGAAGAAGGAAGAGAATCCCTGAGAGCTCTGTATGGTTTTATCAATGAAACGTGAAAAGTTGAGTGAACCTTGAAGGAATCTGGAAGTCGAAGACGAACAGCATTCTGGTTAACGATATGTGATATAGGATAAGGCCCAATGAACAGAGGAGAGAGTTTTTTAGAAGGAGTGTTCATGTTGAGGTTTTTCGTGGATAACCACACCAAGTCACCTACAGAATAAACCGGTGGTGGAGTCCGTTTCTTATCGTAGTAATACTTTTGGATTCTCTTAGCCTCATCGATACGGGCCTTTATGGTAGTGAAATTAGAAGAGATTACATCTGCTAGTTCTGAAACAATCAATGAAGGAGTCTGAAGATTGGGTAGAATTTGAAACCTCGGATGGAACCCATAATTCACGAAGAAAGGGGTTTCTTTTGTAGTGGAATGGACAGTATTATTATAACAGAACTCAGCGTATGGTAGATGAGTGGACCAATTTTGAGGTTGAGATGAGCAGTAAGTCCTGAGAAATTGCTCTAGCCACTGGTTTGACCTTTCAGTTTGGCCATTTGACTGAGGATGATATGCCGTGCTTAATCTTTTATTTATTCCAAAGGTTTTACAAAACTCAGACCACAATTTACTAGAGAATTGAGTTCCTCTGTTACTGGTGATGCTATCAGGTATTCCGTGATATCTGAAGACATTAGAGATGAGAAGTTGAACGGATTCGGATGCTGTGGGAGGTTTGTGATATGGAACAAAATGACACATTTTGCTGAATAAGTCAACAATAACCAGGATGGTTGTGTTATTGAATGATTTAGGTAAGTCAACGATAAAGTCAACGGCAATATCTAGCCAAGGCCTACTGGGTGTAGGAAGAGGAAGTAATAATCCATAGGGAGAATGTTTTGACCTTTTTGATATGGTACATTTTCTACAGGAGAGTATATGGGTCCTCACGTCTCGCGACATACCTGGCCACCAGTAATTCCTTCCTAAAAGTTCTTGAGTCTTCCTAACACCAGGGTGACCTGCGAGTACAGAGTCATGTGAGGATTCAAGAACCATCTGACGGAGAGTGGGTGGAATGTACAATTTGTCCTGAAAATAGTAGAGACCGTTATGTCTTTTCTGTAGTAGCTGTAAAGGTTTGTTTGTATCATGTATTTGTTCTCCTTTTAGGTAGGATTCAGAGTCAATAACGAAGGAAATAAAATTTTCAGGAGGTATAATGCTTTCTTCTGAGGACTTTGAGCGGATATAATTTGGAAGCCTTGAAAGTGCATCTGCCTTATGATTTTTGTTTGCGGGACGGTAAACAATTTGATAATTGAATCTAGAAAAAAAAAGGTTCCATCGTACTTGCCTAGCTGAAAGAGTCTTTGTAGATTTGAGATATTGCAGATTACGGTGGTCCGTATAAATTAAAGTTGGTATCTTGGTACCCTCCAAGAGATGTCGCCAGTGTTCGAGTGCCATCTTAATGGCCAGAAGCTCTTTATCCCCAATAGGATAGTTTTGTTCAGGAGGGGACAACCCGTGAGAATAGAAAGCCACTGGATGTAGAGGTTGATCTAGGGCTTGGCGTTGAGACAGCACGGCTCCCACGGCGACATCAGAAGCGTCTACCTCGAGAACAAAAGGCAAATCAGGATTTGGAAATTTGAGGATAGGGGCTGTTGTGAACCTGGTTTTTAAATGATCAAAAACCTCTTGAGTAAGATGATCCCAATGGAAAGGTATATTTTGTTTGGTAAGATTTGTTAAGGGTTTAACAATATTAGAGAAGTTTTTGATAAATTTGCGATAGAAGTTCGCGAAACCGAGAAAACTCTGAACCTCTTTTCTGCATTTGGGGATAGGCCAATCAATAATCGCCTGAATCTTAGCTTCCTCCATACGTATACCCATAGAACTGATTTCGTAGCCTAAAAAGGTTATTTTATTCGAATTGAATATGCATTTCTCAGGTTTTGCATACAGGTAGTTAGTTCTTAATCTTGAGAGTACCTGTCTGACATGTGATATATGCTGAGTTAGAGTTTTTGAATAGATCAGAATGTCATCCAAATAAATGACTAGGAAAACGTCAAGAAAATCTCTGAATAAGTCATTTATTAGGTGCTGGAAAGTGGCTGGGGCGTTACATAGCCCAAACGGCATTACGGTATATTCGTACAGACCGTAGCGAGTACGAAAAGCCGTCAGCCACTCATCACCACTTCTTACTCGGATTAGATTGTACGCTCCCCTTAGATCTAATTTTGTAAAAAATGTAGCCCCTTCCAATCTCTCTATTAACTCTGGGATAAGCGGTAAGGGGTACCGATTTTTTATTGTAACCTTATTAAGCTGTCGGTAGTCAACTATAGGGCGTAAACTGCCGTCTTTATTTTTTACAAAAAACATACCGGCACCTGCTGGTGAGGTAGATGGCCGTATGTATCCCTTCCTTAAGTTATCCTCAAGATAACTTTTAAGGTGTGTAAGTTCAGGTTTAGATAGAGGGAAAATGTGGCCATAAGGAATCTGTGCTCCAGGGACTAGCTCTATGGGGCAGTCGTATTTCCTGTGGGGTGGAAGTGTTTCTGACTCAGTTTTGGAGAAAACATCAGCAAGATCCCTATACTCATTAGGTAGGTGGAAATCTAAGTCAGTGGTGGAAGTATGCATAATACTGATAGGGAAACAAGTTGTTAAACAAAATTTTGAGTCAAAAGTTACAGAGAGAGTGTCCCAGGAGATACTAGGATTATGTAAAGTTAGCCAATTTAAACCAAGTATAACCGGTGATACAGGAGAGGAGATTACATCAAATGTAAGGTATTCTCTGTGATGATCTGTGGAACTAACTAAGAGAGGGATAGTTTGATAAGCTACTGGACCTGATGAAATAGGGTTACCATCAATTCCTCTTAATAAAACAGGAGACTTTTTCTGCATAAGTGGAATTTTATTTCTAAGGGTATATTCTTTATCAATATAGCAAGCAGTAGCTCCTGAGTCAATAATTGCGGGGACGTGGAGACGATGGAGATCCCACTGGAAAAGAAGTGAAAGTTTACAGTAGGCACTTCTATTATCATAAGTATTGCAACAGGTGGAAAAAGATAGGGACTTACCCCTGTTAGATTTCTGGAGAACTGGGCACTCTTTTATTGTATGCTCATCTGATGCACAGTAGAGACAAAGATTATTTTCTCTCCTTCTGGTCTTTTCTTGTGCAGTTAAAGGGGCTTTGAGAAACCCAATATCCATTGGTTCAGAGTGTGTCTTAGCAGTGGAGATAGAGGGTGTAACACTAGTGGTTTTCTTTGTGTAAGAATCAGGATATGATCTTTCATGTTGTCTTTCTCGTAAGCGTCTATCTATTGTGATGCTTAGATTTATCAAACCCTCTAGAGTGGGGGGCATGTCAGTTCGGGACAATTCATCCTTAACCGCATCTGAAAGACCCAGGCGAAACTGATTCCTTAAGGATAAGTTGTTCCACTCTGAGTCTTTTGCCCACCTCTTAAAGTCAGCTATATAATCTTCCACCATTCTCTTTTTCTGTTTAAGTGCCCTAAGGGCAGTTTCTGCAGTTTGTTGTTTGAATGGATCTTCGTATAATTGACCCATTGCAGAGAAGAAATTCTCCAAAGAGTCTAATATGGTGTCATTAGATTCAAAAAAACTGTTTGCCCAACTACGTGGTTCCCCCCTTAGGAATGATATAGTGGTTAGAACTCTGATTCTGTCAGTGGGGTAAGATTGAGTTTTCAATCTAAATAGAAGTAAGCATGAATTCTTAAAGTCCCTATAGTGTGCCCTATCACCATAGAATTTTTCAGGTAAACTGACTTGTGGTTCAGGAGTATGTAATTTTGTCTCAATATAATCCTTAATGTAAGCTTTAAGTGCAGTGTTTTCAGCTCTAAGTGTATTTAAACCTTCAGTCAAAGAATCTACTCTTTGAGTTAGAGTCTGTAGAAGTGTAGTCATCTCAGCTGGGTTCATTTTGTTAAATGGCTTGGTATTCTGTCAGGCGAACTAAAACACTAAGGCCTAGATTTAGAGTTCGGCGGTAGCCGTCAAAACCAGCGTTAGAGGCTCCTAACGCTGGTTTTGGCCGCCCGCTGGTATTTGGAGTCAGTGATTAAAGGGTCTAACGCTCACTTTACAGCCGCGACTTTTCCATACCGCAGATCCCCCTACGCCATTTGCGTAGCCTATCTTTTCAATGGGATCTTCCTAACGCCGGTATTTAGAGTCGTTTCTGCAGTGAGCGTTAGAGCTCTAACGACAAGATTCCAGCCGCCTGAAAATAGCAGGAGTTAAGAGCTTTCTGGCTAACGCCGGTTTATAAAGCTCTTAACTACTGTACCCTAAAGTACACTAACACCCATAAACTACCTATGTACCCCTAAACCGAGGTCCCCCCACATCGCCGCCACTCGATTAAAATTTTTAACCCCTAATCTGCCGACCGCCACCTACGTTATACTTATGTACCCCTAATCTGCTGCCCCTAACACCGCCGACCCCTGTATTATATCTATTAACCCCTAACTTGCCCCCCACAACGTCGCCGCAAGCTACTTAAAATAATTAACCCCTAATCTTCCGACCGCAAATCGCCGCCACCTACGTTATCCCTATGTACCCCTAATCTGCTACCCCTAACATCGCCGACCCCTATGTTATATTTATTAACCCCTAATCTGCCCCCCTCAACGTCGCCGACACCTACCTACACTTATTAACCCCTAATCTGCCGAGCGGACCTGAGCGCTACTATAATAAAGTTATTAACCCCTAATCCGCCTCACTAACCCTATCATAAATAGTATTAACCCCTAATCTGCCCTCCCTAACATCGCCGACACCTACCTTCAATTATTAACCCCTAATCTGCCGACCGGAGCTCACCGCTATTCTAATAAATGTATTAACCCCTAAAGCTAAGTCTAACCCTAACACTAACACCCCCCTAAGTAAAATATAATTTTTATCTAACGAAATAAATTAACTCTTATTAAATAAATAATTCCTATTTAAAGCTAAATACTTACCTGTAAAATACATCCTAATATAGCTACAATATAAATTATAATTATATTATAGCTATTTTAGGATTAATATTTATTTTACAGGCAACTTTGTAATTATTTTAACCAGGTACAATAGCTATTAAATAGTTAAGAACTATTTAATAGTTACCTAGTTAAAATAATAACAAATTTACCTGTAAAATAAATCCTAACCTAAGATATAATTAAACCTAACACTACCCTATCAATAAAATAATTAAATAAACTACCTACAATTACCTAAAATTAACCTAACACTACACTATCAATAAATTAATTAAACACAATTGCTACAAATAAATAAAATTAAATAAACTATCTAAAGTACAAAAAATAAAAAAGAACTAAGTTACAGAAAATAATAAAATATTTACAAACATAAGAAAAATATTACAACAATTTTAAACTAATTACACCTACTCTAAGCCCCCTAATAAAATAACAAATCCCCCCAAAATAAAAAATTCCCTACCCTATTCTAAAATACAAATATTACAAGCTCTTTTACCTTACCAGCCCTGAACAGGGCCCTTTGCGGGGCATGCCCCAAGAATTTCAGCTCTTTTGCCTGTAAAAAAAAACATACAATACCCCCCCCCCAACATTACAACCCACCACCCACATACCCCTAATCTAACCCAAACCCCCCTTAAATAAACCTAACACTACCCCCCTGATGATCTTCCTACCTTGTCTTCACCATGCCAGGTTCACCGATCCGTCCTGGCTCCAAGATCTTCATCCAACCCAAGCGGGGGCTAGACATCCACTGAAGAAGTCCAGAAGAGGGTCCAAAGTCTTCCTCCTATCCGGCAAGAAGAGGACATCCGGACCGGCAAACATCTTCTCCAAGCGGCATCTTCTATCTTCTTCCATCCGATGACGACCGGCTCCATCTTGAAGACCTCCAGCGCGGATCCATCCTCTTCTTCCGACGACTAGACGACGAATGACGGTTCCTTTAAGGGACGTCATCCAAGATGGCGTCCCTCGAATTCCGATTGGCTGATAGGATTCTATCAGCCAATCGGAATTAAGGTAGGAATTTTCTGATTGGCTGATGGAATCAGCCAATCAGAATATAGTTCAATCCGATTGGCTGATCCAATCAGCCAATCAGATTGAGCTCGCATTCTATTGGCTGTTCCGATCAGCCAATAGAATGCGAGCTCAATCTGATTGGCTGATTGGATCAGCCAATCGGATTGAACTATATTCTGATTGGCTGATTCCATCAGCCAATCAGAAAATTCCTACCTTAATTCCGATTGGCTGATAGAATCCTATCAGCCAATCGGAATTCGAGGGACGCCATCTTGGATGACGTCCCTTAAAGGAACCGTCATTCGTCGTCTAGTCGTCGGAAGAAGAGGATGGATCCGCGCTGGAGGTCTTCAAGATGGAGCCGGTCGTCATCGGATGGAAGAAGATAGAAGATGCCGCTTGGAGAAGATGTTTGCCGGTCCGGATGTCCTCTTCTTGCCGGATAGGAGGAAGACTTTGGACCCTCTTCTGGACTTCTTCAGTGGATGTCTAGCCCCCGCTTGGGTTGGATGAAGATCTTGGAGCCAGGACGGATCGGTGAACCTGGCATGGTGAAGACAAGGTAGGAAGATCATCAGGGGGGTAGTGTTAGGTTTATTTAAGGGGGGTTTGGGTTAGATTAGGGGTATGTGGGTGGTGGGTTGTAATGTTGGGGGGGGGGTATTGTATGTTTTTTTTTACAGGCAAAAGAGCTGAAATTCTTGGGGCATGCCCCGCAAAGGGCCCTGTTCAGGGCTGGTAAGGTAAAAGAGCTTGTAATATTTGTATTTTAGAATAGGGTAGGGAATTTTTTATTTTGGGGGGCTTTGTTATTTTATTAGGGGGCTTAGAGTAGGTGTAATTAGTTTAAAATTGTTGTAATATTTTTCTTATGTTTGTAAATATTTTATTATTTTCTGTAACTTAGTTCTTTTTTATTTTTTGTACTTTAGCTAGTTTATTTAATTGTATTTATTTGTAGCAATTGTATTTAATTTATTTATTGATAGTGTAGTGTTAGGTTAATTGTAGGTAGTTTATTTAATTAATTTATTGATAGGGTAGTGTTAGGTTTAATTATATCTTAGGTTAGGATTTATTTTACAGGTAAATTTGTTATTATTTTAACTAGGTAACTATTAAATAGTTCTTAACTATTTAATAGCTATTGTACCTGGTTAAAATAATTACAAAGTTGCCTGTAAAATAAATATTAATCCTAAAATAGCTATAATATAATTATAATTTATATTGTAGCTATATTAGGATTTATTTTACAGGTAAGTATTTAGCTTTAAATAGGAATTATTTATTTAATAAGAGTTAATATATTTCGTTAGATAAAAATTATATTTAACTTAGGGGGGTGTTAGTGTTAGGGTTAGACTTAGCTTTAGGGGTTAATACATTTATTAGAATAGCGGTGAGCTCCGGTCGGCAGATTAGGGGTTAATAATTGAAGGTAGGTGTCGGCGATGTTAGGGAGGGCAGATTAGGGGTTAATACTATTTATGATAGGGTTAGTGAGGCGGATTAGGGGTTAATAACTTTATTATAGTAGCGCTCAGGTCCGCTCGGCAGATTAGGGGTTAATAAGTGTAGGCAGGTGTCGGCGACGTTGTGGGGGGCAGATTAGGGGTTAATAAATATAACATAGGGGTCGGCGATGTTAGGGCAGCAGATTAGGGGTACATAGGGATAACGTAGGTGGCGGCGGTTTACGGAGCGGCAGATTAGGGGTTAAAAGTGTAATGCAGGGGTCAGCGATAGCGGGGGCGGCAGATTAGGGGTTAATAAGTGTAAGGTTAGGGGTGTTTAGACTCGGGGTACATGTTAGAGTGTTAGGTGCAGACGTAGGAAGTGTTTCCCCATAGGAAACAATGGGGCTGCGTTAAGAGCTGAACGCTGCTTTTTTGCAGGTGTTAGGTTTTTTTTCAGCTCAAACAGCCCTATTGTTTCCTATGGGAGAATCGTGCACGAGCACGTTTTTGATGCCGGCCGCGTCCGTAAGCAACTCTGGTATCGAGAGTTGCATTTGCGGTAAATATGCTCTACGCTCCTTTTTTGGAGCCTAACGCAGCATTTGTTTGAACTCTCGATACCAGAGTTAAATTTATGGTGCGGCCAGAAAAAAACCCGCGGAGCGTTAACAGCCCTTTTACCGCCGAACTCCAAATCTAGGCCTAAAGAAATAAGTGTTACAAATATTGTGAGCCTCAGCTGCTGAGATATTTATACTATATGGTTTGTGGCTAGATTGTGTGGGATGAGCAAATGAATCACCTGAAAGGTGATTGCAAACCCCATTAACAAATAGCAGTTGTTGTAATTGGAATGATGGTAAATAGAACTCTATTCCTGCATCTTGTATCACAGTGTGAAATATGTGCAGCAGGGAGCTATTCTGCAAACCAATATGAAAAACATAATATGCAAAAGAAAAATAGGCAAAAATATATTTAGGCAGTAAATGTATTCTTAACCGGCATTAGTAGTAACAAATCTTTGTTAAAGCAAAAATAAGAGAATATGGTATGTCACTAGATATATACACACACAGGTCGTTGGTGGAGTAGCGATATTTATGACAACAGTAAAGCTAGCGATTACTTGAGAGTTTGTTCCGGTACTCAGGAAGGCAAGAGGACTGACCTGCGTGTAAAAAATCTGGAGCGGTAGAAGCAGTGAGGAGCTGGTGAGTTCCGTGCAGCTGGCGTGTGACGTCACCGCGGAGGAATCCCAGTACTGCTGGCTGTAGAAGGAGATCCGGAAGGAACGTAGTAATGTTGCTACGAATAGCGGTAATAGCGAAGCCTGAGTGTGGTAAGCAGGCGAGTGAGAACAATAACTTTAGAACTTGACTAAAGTTGAATTACACAAAGTTCAAGGAGGTTTTAAAGTAATAACAACTGTGAGTTGTTCAGTAGCTAGATCAGGAGAAAATCCAATACCAAGCAATGAAGTAAAGGATACTGGGAAATTTATAGGGTGAAATGGAAAAGATAATTGAAATTTAAAGAAACAGTATAACAACACAAAAAAAATAGGTTGTCAGCTAGGAGGATCCTGACAAACAGTCATCAAACGGGTTACAAAACATTTCTAATGTCCACTTACGTATAAATTGTGTAGATAAAGTCCCCATATGATCAATGAGTGGTTCATGACAACTTTGTTAACGGCAAACTAATCAGGTTCAGATGAGTTGTCAAGTCCCACAAGGGTTTAATAATTAATGTAATTAAGCACAGGTATTAGGTTAGAAAACACCAAAACAGTACTTATCTAGTCTTCCAAAGCATGTTAGTCCCAGAGTGTAGTGGGCCTGGAGGGCTCTCCTCTTGAAGAAGGTTGTGGGACTGTATCGGTGCACCCTGGTAGATCCAGATCCTTGTAGAATAGTTGAGGGTCAGAGCCCGGTCTGTAAATGAAAGTTTTATTGTTGTGCACCACGATGATGGAAACAGGGAAACCCCAGCGATATTGGATTTTATTCCTGCGGAGATGGGATGTTATTTGTGAGAGATCCCTGCGTTTCTGCAGGGTAACCAGAGACAAATCGGTAAAAATCTGGATCTCCTCGCCAGCGTGAAGTATTGTGCGTTTTGATCTTGCACTTTTGAGGACATCCTCCTTGTCCTTGAAGCTCAGAAACTTCACTATAATGTCTCTGGGTGGGGCCTTAGGAGGAGGTTTGGGCCGAAGAGCCCTGTGGGCCCTTTCAAGTGGGATTTCTTTAGCTGTAGGATCATCTTTAATCACCCTAAACAGGGCTTGCAGGTAGCCTTCAATTGCAGGGGGGTGGATGGATTCTGAAACACCCCTGAACCTTAAGTTGTTGCGCCTGCAACGGTTGTCTAAGTCCTCCATTTTATCTGTTAGGTAAAAGATTTGTTCTGACTGGCTGCTCAAATCATCAGAGTTATGTTTGATTTTTTCTGTAATAGAGCTGTGCTGTTCCTCTATCTTCAGGACTCTGTGGTCTAATGCGCCTATGTCCTTCCTCAAATCTCCAAATAGTGACCTCATTTCAGAAAGTACATTTTGAATGTCCTCTTTAGAGGAGAGGTGCATTATGTCAGATCTAGTGATATAGGGAGACTGAGGAGTATCAGTTTGGCTGTCCAGGGCTGACGCAATAACCTGTTTACCAGCCATATTATCTCTGCAGTTGTCTGACCTAGGTTCAATAGGCTTTAGGAATTGGTTAAGGGAGTTCGTGGGCCCAGGTATCCCTGGTTTACTCTCTCTCTTACAAGGCATTACATTAAGCAGAAGTGCTGGAGGAAAAAAGTAAAAGTAGTGTGCTGCTTTATTCTGAGCTCTGTAATGCTGGCAGGGAGGGGATATAGGGGAAAAGGAACTTGATCTCCTATATTGAGTAGTGGAGGATTAATATTTGGGATGTCAGCGATGGTGACTTAGTTATAAAGATATCCCTGCAGGCAGCGGTGAGAATTGAGGGAAGTTGCCACGTGTGCGCTAGGCCTGAGATGCAGATCTCTTTACTATGTAGAGGCCTGGCAGGTACTCCCTTGGGCTGTGCTCGCTGCGATCCCTTGATTTGGGGCTGAAATGGCTGCCCCCACTGTAATTTATGTTTTAGTCCCTCTGAGCGCAACCCACCGGACCTCTCTAGGGGTAAGAATCAGGTTGGGCAGTGGCTTCTATGGGGAGCGGGTATTTCTTAGCGGCCCCCTCTGTGAACGGTGAAGTCACGGGGCAATCCTGTTTGCCTCCGCTCACTCCCCTCACTGAGCTGTGTTGTTGGCGGTTTAGGTGGGGAGCAGACTCAGAGTGTGTGTGATCGCGGAGCGAGCTTACCGGGCCAAGACGGCTCCAAGTGCGTAGCTGGGTCTTACACTGCTCGATCTCCTTGAGCTGCTGCGGGTGAGAGCGGGTTCTTGTATTGCCGATATCGGGTCCTCCTCTCTGCTCCAGCGGGTCTAGGTGTTTCCCTCAGTCTCCCCTCAGCCTTATAGTGCTAAAGATTTGTATTTAGTGCGGCTCCTGCCATGTTGTAGCGTTTTTTGCTAGCAAAGGAGATAGGAGCCCTTTCAGAATGCGGCCATCTCCCAGCGTGGCCTGGCTCCGCCCCCGGACAGGTGTCTTTTATACTGATAACAAGTTCAAACAGGTGCCATTATTACAGGTAATGAATGGAGGACAGAGGAACATCTTAAAGAAGAAGATACAGGTCTGTGAGAGCCAGACATCTTGCTTGTTTGTAGGTGACCAAATACTTATTTTCCACCATAATATGCAAATAAATTCTTCCCAAATCAGACAATGTGATTGTCTGGATTTTTTTCTACATTTTGTCTCTCATAGTTGAGGAATACCTATGATGAAAATTACAGGCTTCTCTCATCTTCTTAAGTGGGAGAACTTGCATAATTGGTGGCTGACTAAATACTTTTTTGCCCCACTGTATATCTGTATATATCTAAACCTATATATAATCATGTACACTCTCCGTATTCAGCATTGCACCAGCAGCTCTTATGAGCTGCTGGTGCAACGCTGTCCCCTGCAGATTCGTGGCCAATCGACTGCCAGCAGGGGGTGTCACTCAACCCGATCGTACTTGATCGGGTTGATTTTCGGCGATGTCTGTCCGCCTGCTCAGAGCAGGCAGACAGGTTATGGAGCAGCGGTCTTTAGACCGCTGCTTCATAACTGCTGTTTCTGGCTAGCGTGCAGGCTTGCCAGAAACATAGGAACTCAAGCTCTATCCGGATCTTGATAAATGGGCCCCTTGGACCTGTCGTGAGCAGTTGCGTAATTACTAGAGGGAAGTTGGCAAGGAACAGTGCCCCTGTGAAATAAGCATAGGTTACTCATAGACCATCATTGAGAATATAACGTAAAGAGAAGGGGCAGAGAAAATAAAAAAACAAAAACTTAAGCTCAGTAGCTGTTAAAAAGAAGAACACATCAGTGTAGGTATATATATATATATATATATATATGCATATAACTGATATAGATTGTATATAAAATATGTGTGTCTGTGTATACAGGGAGTGCAGAATTATTAGGCAAATGAGTATTTTGACCACATTATCCTCTTTATGCATGTTGTCTTACTCCAAGCTGTATAGGCTCGAAAGCCTACTACCAATTAAGCATATTAGGTGATGTGCATCTCTGTAATGAGAAGGGGTGTGGTCTAATGACATCAACACCCTATATCAGGTGTGCATAATTATTAGGCAACTTCCTTTCCTTTGGCAAAATGGGTCAAAAGAAGGACTTGACAGGCTCAGAAAAGTCAAAAATAGTGAGATATTTTGCAGAGGGATGCAGCACTCTTAAAATTGCAAAGCTTCTGAAGCGTGATCATCGAACAATCAAGCGTTTCATTCAAAATAGTCAACAGGGTTGCAAGAAGCGTGTGGAAAAACCAAGGCGCAAAATAACTGCCCATGAACTGAGAAAAGTCAAGCGTGCAGCTGCCAAGATGCCACTTGCCACCAGTTTGGCCATATTTCAGAGCTGCAACATCACTGGAGTGCCCAAAAGCACAAGGTGTGCAATACTCAGAGACATGGCCAAGGTAAGAAAGGCTGAAAGACGACCACCACTGAACAAGACACACAAGCTGAAACGTCAAGACTGGGCCAAGAAATATCTCACGACTGATTTTTCTAAGGTTTTATGGACTGATGAAATGAGAGTGAGTCTTGATGGGCCAGATGGATGGGCCCGTGGCTGGATTGGTAAAGGGCAGAGAGCTCCAGTCCGACTCAGACGCCAGCAAGGTGGAGGTGGAGTACTGGTTTGGGCTGGTATCATCAAAGATGAGCTTGTGGGGCCTTTTCAGGTTGAGGATGGAGTCAAGCTCAACTCCCAGTCCTACTGCCAGTTTCTGGAAGACACCTTCTTCAAGCAGTGGTACAGGAAGAAGTCTGCATCCTTCAAGAAAAACATGATTTTCATGCAGGACAATGCTCCATCACACGCGTCCAAGTACTCCACAGCGTGGCTGGCAAGAAAGGGTATAAAATAAGAAAATCTAATGACATGGCCTCCTTGTTCACCTGATCTGAACCCCATTGAGAACCTGTGGTCCATCATCAAATGTGAGATTTACAAGGAGGGAAAACAGTACACCTCTCTGAACAGTGTCTGGGAGGCTGTGTTTGCTGCTGCACACAATGTTGATGGTGAACAGATCAAAACACTGACAGAATCCATGGATGGCAGGCTTTTGAGTGTCCTTGCAAAGAAAGGTGGCTATATTGGTCACTGATTTGTTTTTGTTTTTGTTTTTGTTTTGTTTTTGAATGTCAGAAATGTATATTTGTGAATGTTGAGATGTTATATTGGTTTCACTGGTTTCACTGGTAAAAATAAATAATTGAAATGGGTATATATTTGTTTTTTGTTAAGTTGCCTAATAATTATGCACAATAATAGTCACCTGCACACACAGATATCCCCCTAAAATAGCTATAACTAAAAACAAACTAAAAACTACTTCCAAAACTATTGATATTAATGAGTTTTTTGGGTTCATTGAGAACATGGTTGTTGTTCAATAATAAAATGAATCCTCGAAAATACAACTTGCCTAATAATTCTGCACTCCCTGTATGTGTAAGAAAGGTCTACATTCAATGTAAGGATGTAATTATTGACACAGGTAGATAAAACTAACAACAAAGAGACAAGGTCTTTACATATGCAAAGTACTTCACCCTTTCCAAGAAAGATCTCAGGATATAAGCAGGACAGCTGGGAGGGATAGGGGGCAGTTGGGATGGAAGGTTGGTAGGTATACACACACTGACACTCTACACACACATGCATTCACATACACAAACACACACATGCAACTGCACAGTCATTCTAGATAGGAAGAAAGGGTTTTGGTAAGTACACACACACACAGAGACACCCACCCTATAATAACTGTTAGATAGGATACATTGTGTGTTTGGGGGTATGACTGAAAACCTCTTTATGTAACTGTCTCTGTAACCTTTCTGTAATTTGGGCAGATTCTAATTAAAGCTTTCTCTCTGGTAAAGAACTGAGTGTCTGAAAATCATTTAGCCTGGAATTACTATGAGTACAGCATAGTGGCTATATTTCTGTAGAACTACATATACAATATTTACCTGGGATTGTTGGTAAAGTTAATAGTGTACAAGTGTGTAGTGAGGTGACACTAGGGGTTATTACAAGTATTACACAGCGCAGAGGATATTATCCAGAGTATATCCAAAGTGGATTTATTGAATGTGATCCTGGTGGATTTGAGGGATAATTGTGCAACAATCATGATAAGGGGTTCCCATTGTAGAGAGCCAGAGAATCCCACAGAATACAAAGGCTCAAATGAAGTCCGCTGCAAAACCTGAAAACAACCAAAGTAAAGCTCCAAGAAGGAGCAACAGGAAAAAAATACAGGCAAACAAACATAGTCTGATCCTGACCTGGACCTGATAAGGACCTTAGATCCTGAAACAGCCAGACGCTAAGGAAAGGTAGAGACTGACCTTTCAACAAAAACTGACAAATTAACCCTTCTCCAGACCCTCCTAGAGAAAATATTAAATAGGGATAAACATATACTAACGATCAGGACAATTTGGCATTTGAGCCCTGGTCTCTCAGTTGCCAGTCCTCCAAGATATCCACTGTGCCATTGGCACTGTATGTATTACAAGCTTGAATCAAGAAGATAATCCTATTCTGAAGATTCTCTCTAGCTAAGATGAGACAAACAACCTTTCTGCAGGCAGCAGAGGAGAATCCAGATATGGGGGAAGAAAAAGACCCCAAAACAAAAGGACGATCCTCAACGAAAAATCCCATGGGGAACAAGAATGACATCCCCACAAATAAAGACTGTGCAACCCAGATCAGGATCTGCATCTAGGAAGCTTGGAATTTTAGACAAGAAGCCATCAATTCCAGAATCCGAATCCCCAGAGGAAAATCTTTAGAAGAAATCCCAGACCCTAGGGAGAAAGTCTGTCTGCCTAAATAAAAGGATGGCAAAAAGGAGAAAGAAAAGAAACTAGACTTCCGAGGGATCCATATCATTGGCAAGGAACTACTAGAACTTTCAAAGTGGTTGCTATAAACCACCGAAGAGATGTAGCCCAATTGAATAAAATTAATGAGACCAAACTCTGATCGATCCAATCTATCAAAAAATAGAAGAGAGCTCACAACACTGAGATATGTTTATGAAGGGTAGACTCCATCTATTAAATGCAAGCCACACATCGGGGACTCCCTTGCTAGGCTCCACCCGGGATTAAGCCAGGGACTCCATGTTCACAGTCCAGATTGTTCTGTCTGTGTCACTGAAGGATGTTCTTGAACTCTTGAGCAACAACCCTGCTCTCTTAGTAGAAGGAACCCTCGGACTGGAGGACCAGAGAGAGCCATAATACAAAACAGCCTCTATACAGGAGGACTAGGACTGTCCTCTGAGGCAAATCCAATAGACCTTTGTTCTATATTCTAAGCAGGCAGCACTGTAAAGCTTTACAGATAAGGTTGAGCCAAGGGAAAATTCCACAAATCCCCTATGAACCAATGACCTCCATAGTCTGCCGCCAGAGAAGGAGACACTGCAAATCCTTAATGACTAGCTACTGCAAAAAGGGGCCTCCAGAACCTACGAACGGCTTCATGTGGCTGACTAGGTCAAAAGGCAGGGCTACAATTGAAAGCGAAAGACATTTCTGATGCACATCAGAGACCCAATTACTTCAAAATGACTTCAAATATTTTAAGGTCTCCAGACTCCTTATTCTAAAAGGTCAACATGGAACAACCCAGACATGTTTGAGCCTTTCCTCCAAGGAAACAAGCATATGCTTGAGGAACCTCAGCTGTGAAACAAACACAGTGTCTAATAAGCTCTTATAATAAACTTATAATAAACCATTCTTAAAATGGAGTCTAAAACAAAATGGATGACAGAATGGTGTCAGTATTGTTATATATTCTAACACCAGGTCTGCCAGATCAAGACATCCTCTGACGGGACCTGAGAAAGGCCAAACAGATTAACAACTCTGAAGAACTAAAGCTTAAAGTATTAAAGGAGAAAACAGGACAGCACTGCTAACCTCCTTCAAGGAAAGAGATCTAAGACCAAAAAACCTTGATATTATAGGGGTAGGCAATACCTGTTGAAAACAGCAACCACTCACAAGGAGTACTAGGACACCTCAATAACACTATCCTTATGAAGGTAAACTATCCAATAAAGGATCAATAAAGGACATATTCAGAACACCCTGATGAGACATCACTACCCCAAATAAACGATGAAGACTCTCCATGCCATTGGAAAGAAAAGGAAAGGGATATGTTTTTTGTAACATACAACATCCCAAAAAGAATTTAGAGATAACGGTAAATACTATACCACTGAAAAATTGGCCTTTGTGCGCAGAATGGCAGGTCTCCCGTATTGCAAGTTACTGCGATACGGCTTTTTCCACTAGTGTTTTAGCCTGTACCGCAACTCTCCATTTCACACTCAAAAAAGGCTTTTGAATGTGGAATTTTAAGGTCTCCCGTAATACAGGTTGTGCGGTTAGGCTATTCTGCTAGCGTTATAGCTTATACAGCTATGATCAATTCCGCGATCAGAGACCAGAAGTTATGCATTTTGCGAAACTAAAATGATCCATAAATCTCATAACAAAAATGTTACAAAGTACAATAACACCCATAAACTACCTATTAACCCCTAAACCGCCACCCCTGCATCGCCAACACTAAAATAAAGTATTAACCCCTAAACCACCGACCCCCACTTCGCCAACACTAAATAAACCTATTAAGCCCTAAACCGCGACCCCCCCCCACATCGCAAATACTAAATTACACCTATTAACCCCTAAGGTGCTGCCCACCCCACATCGCGACAAACTGAATTAAACTATTAACTCCTAAACCTAACACTCCCTAACTTTAAATTAAACTTACAATATAACTACCTTAAAATTAAAATAAAAGCTTACCTGAGAAATAAAAAAATAAGCTTAAACTATACAATAACCTAACATTACTATTTTAACAAAATAAAAAAACTAAAATTACAAAATTAAAAAATCCTAACAGTACGGAACCCCCCCCCCCCCCCCAATAAATTATGGAAAATAAAACAAATCTAAGATTACAAAAAAATAATAAACAAAATTATCCAAAATAATAAAAATGAAACCTAATCTAATACCCCCTATAAAAACAAAAAAGCTACCCCAAAATAAAAACACCCCCTAATCTAACAATAAACTACCAATAGCCCTTAAAAGGGCCTTTTGTAGGGCATTTCCCTGAAGCAATCAGCTCTTTTACATAAAAAATGTTACAAAACAGTAGAATCCTCCAACCAACCAACCCCTCTAAATAAAAAAACCCTAACTCTAAAAAAACTTAATCTGATTTGAACAGCCAATAGGATGTAAGCAGCTCTCATCCTATTGGCTAATTTGAAAATGTCAGCCAATAGGAATGCAAGGTACCCCAAATATAAAATGGGTACCTTGCATTCAATCTTTAGTGTGTGAAGGAGATCGCATGAAGGGGACCCTTCTCGCTGAATGTTGTCATTGTTGCCAAAAGCCAATCTCTGGAAAGAGCTTTATAGCACACCTACTGGCTGAAAATCAGCTGAATGAGTGACCATTCTGGATTGAGAAAGACTGAGATGATACAGTGATGACCTTCTGCTCAAATCAGAATGCCAGAAACTACTGGCATCACTGGAGAGAAGCGAGTATCACCCTGATAATTGAAAGATAGCTACTCCTATGAAGGTTTGACACAAAGTAAAGTAAAACCCCAAAGGATAAGTAACTCATGAAGATCTATGAAGATCACACAGAGTTCAAGTATACGTTTGTTAGGAACCAAGCCGAGAGAGGAGACCAATTCCCTGAGAACCTCCAGACTGTCCACATCCCAAAGGATGGTATCCATAGAAGATAATTCACATGACGGACAAATAAAGACTCCACCAAGAGATTAAAATGGGGAATATCCACCAAAAAATTGATTTTCTGACTAAAGAATCCAGATGGTAAACTTCTACAGGCTGGTGTGGTTTCCAATCCCAGCTATAGCATGCATAGCTGAATTGGACACAAATAAAACCTTGTAATGGAATATAGTCTGATGCTGCCATCATCAGATCCACTATCTCCATGTACTGGGCCACAGCCTTTAGAAAAAGTATCTGCAAAATCTGGAAAGCAGTTTGCAATAAACGTGTGTTAATTTGAACTAATACAACTGAGACTACGTTCATACCTTGAAACAAAACCTTTGTAAGTGGGCTCAACTCCTTGAGACAGTGAACTTCCAAACGTGACTGCAAAGAAAAATCAGAGTAGCTTTTCAATATAAATAGAACATAACAGGAATGGATGTTAATATCATTCAAACAAGAAGTCACAGCTACACATAACCTTGACGAAGGACAGAATAGCATCCAGAACATTGGAAAAATTCCAGGAAACTGCAGCAAAGAACAAAAGAAAAGCTACTAACTGATAAGGCCTGTTCAGAATCAAAACAAAGGAACCAGATGTGTTCCTGGAGAATAAAAAGTTCAGGCTTTGCTGACTGTAGTTGTCATGATTAACCATAGGGAACAAAAAAGAGTGGAAAGATCTTATAATCTCCAGTTAAGAGAGAATCCTCTAAAGCTTGAGTAAGTCAACAGATCCAGATGGGTCTGAATGATTACTCCTACTGAAAATAGAGAGGAACCAAAAAAAAAAAATGTACTCCCATATCCTCTAGATTTGGTATAGAACAGACTAACCATGTCTTCAGTAAAGTCTTAATTTGCAAGATAGTATCAACTAGAATGGGATGTTTCTGCGCCTTTGCACTGAAGAGAGACTTCATGTCTTGTATACACATATTCCCACCTAGATTAGGTTTCCCGACAGACTTGGAAAGCTGATTTGATACCTGAATTGTGAAAAAGAGCAAGTCTAATTGAAGGTATTCTCTTAGCTCTAGACTTTTCATATCCTGGGGTAAAAAAGCTCTCTTGCCATTTGAGACCTTAAATTACAGCCCAAGCCAAATTCAACAAAAGACTGCTCCAGTAACCAAATAACACTCAAAGAAAAAAATGACAAGTGTCACGACCAAGCCCAGGAATGACCATGTGCTTGCTTTCAAAGCAGGTGACGTACTTCTCGCTAAAGGAGAGATATTTCCAATCACTTAGAGGTTTTCCAAAATTCCAAAGGCAAACCTAGATCAAACCTGAGATTCAGGAGACTTAGTAAACTGAACTAATATATGTGTGTGTGTGTGTGTATATATATATATATATATATATATATATATATATATATATATATATATATATACATACAGTATATATATATATATCTAGGGGTGGAAAATATGGTTGACTATTTTTTTATTATTACAACCTCAAGCCTGGGATGGAAACACTGCACATAATACAGTTGTATTCCACACTGCAAGAACAAATTAAACTTAAAAGGGACACTGAACCCAATTTTTTTCTTTTGTGATTCAGATAGAGCATGACATTTTAAGCAAGTTTCTGATTTACTCCTATTATCAAATTTTCTTTGTTCTCTTGCTATTTTTATTTTTAAAAAAAGGCGGCTAAGCTATTTTTTTTTGGTTCAGAACTATGGACAGCACTTTTTTATTGGTGGATGAATTTATCCACCAATCAGAAAGGACAACCCAGGTTGTTCACCAAAAATGGGCCGGCATCTAAACTTACATTCTTGTATTTCAAATAAAGATACCAAGAGAATGAAGAAAATTTGATAATAGGAGTTAATTAGAAAGTTGCATAAAATTTCATGCTCTATCTGATTCAAGAAAGAAAAAATTTGGGTTCAGTGTCCCTTTAAGCACCCATTTTTTTATTATTTTTTTATTATTTTTTTTTAACTCTGTGTATTATGATAAACACTATAATACACACCCATTTAAATATTTTTTCTTTGTTATGCCTGACAAATTCTTTTCCCAAATTAGTTAATGGGATATACATAGTATTCTGAAAATGGCTTGCTAAGGGTCCACAACTACATTTTCAGAATACTGTGCATATCCAATTAACTTATTTGGGAAAGCTTCAGCCTCTGTGATGTATACACAAGCACACACACATTTATTAAGGAACAAAACAAATCTGGCTCCTAATTATTTTGGTTGGCTCCTAGATATAGAATAAATTTGTTAACCCCTGCCTTACCTTTCCTGCAATGTGCTGTTAAAGGGACAGTCAAGTCCAAAAAAAACTTTCATGTTTCAAATAGGGCATGCAATTATAAACAACTTTCCAATTTACTTTTATCACCAATTTTGCTTTGTTCTTTTGTTATTCTTAGTTGAAAGCTAGACCTAGGAAGGCTCATATGATAATTTCTAAGTCCTTTAAGGCCGCCTCTAATCACATGCTTTTGTATTTGCTTTTCACAGCAGGGGAGAGCTAGTCCAGGTAATCCCTATAGATAACATTGTGAGCACGCCCGTGGATTGTGGCAGACACTGCACTAATTGGCTAAAATGAAAGTCAAAAGATAATAAATAAAATGTCATGTGATCAGGGGGCTGTCAGAAGAGGTTTAGATACAAGTTAATCACAGAGGTAAAAAGTGTATTATTATAACTGTGTTGGTTATGCAAAACTGGGGAATGGGTAATAAAGGGATTATCTATCTTTTAAAACAACAAAAATTCTGGTGTTGACTGTCCCTTTAACTTGCACCACTGGAGTTCAGGAAGGGGAGGAAATTGAAGAGAAAGGAACCTAGCAAATATTTTCACTGAGAAAGAATGGAGCAGTGACACCTACAGGTAGAAATGAAAAGTGCAGGCACAAATTTTATTTTTACTGGCACAGCTCCGTTCTTTCTGCAGACATGCTGCATTTTCTGTGATCAAATCGCAGATCGAAGCATGTACTGCTTGGGGATGTCGCTGTACGGTGACAGCGTTAAAGCCAAAATCTGCCTCAGTAAACCCACCAAGGTATGCTAGCAAAGTACCTCAAGAGAAACAGGTAATAAAAATGACCAAGCACCGTGATACATTTTGGATAGGGCCTTACCCCCTCCGATGCTGCTCTGGAATTACCAATTTGCTGTGGTAGTGCACAGAGACCGCAGTTGCAGGGAGAAACAACAGAGTCGAAGACAGTGCCAAAATGATAACTGGCATGAAATGGCAGTTAACAATCTCCCCTCTGGAGAAGAGACAATAGCGCTCTGCTTGAAGAAGTAAATTGACCTTGTGAAGCACATTTCGTCTTATTTTTATGAGTGTTGTAGCACTTTTCATGAATCTATTCTTAATTGAAATGACTGGAAGTGTGTTAATCCACATTTTTTGGGATCCTGTATGGTGTTTGGTGAACACTATGAGTACTCAGGACACTGTTTATAACGGATGAGAGCTATCTGGGGAGCTCCTAATCACCCAGACTAGATGATATTGCACTTTGTGATAAGTGCTTGGAATCAGTGAGTATATTTCCTAAGGGGCTATCCTGTGATAGCTGGGGGACCGTACTCCAGAGATAATACGCCATTGGAGTGCCTTCTTTTGCTTTTCCTTTAATAGCTCTGTGCTTCCCTCCCCGCAAAAAATGGATTCCCCAGCCACTTCTTAGCGCTACTGCAGCTGCCTGTCATTACAAGAAGCGCTAAGAATGGAAGCTAGAATATACACACAAAAACATACATACACATCCATGTCTAAAGATGTCTATGTTAAAGCCCTTTGCCTGAATTTTTTTCTTTCACCTTATCTTTGAGCCCTTATAACTTTTTAGTGCAATATTTATTTTAATAATTCTTATTAGATAGTGTTATTATGATTGTAACTGTACCTTGTAATGTATTTTCAATGGGTTTTGTGACACTTTTTTGTTTTGTGAAACAGTTAACCAGAGCTCTGAGGACGCAGTAATCATTCCTGTGTAAATCACGATTGCGCTCAAGCGATCACATTAACTTTCAAATTGTAATCACTCTTAATCTGGCCCTGTATAGGGAAATTTATAGTACTGCCATGAGCACGCCTTCTCTTACTGTCCTGGCTGTCTATCCCATTTTTTAATTGATGCCTCAGTGGTCAGTACAGCCAATCAGAAAGCATACCAACTGTCCCAATGAACACCCAAGCCACACTCCCATTGGCATCAGCAGCTGTTAGACGGGTCGCACATGGCACTGATGTTGAGGCATAGGGAGCACATGTGCTATTACATTCCCAAGCAAGCTTTAGTGCAGTACCATGAGAATGGACCATTTTTTATAATGATGATAACGCAAATAAGAAAAGAAACTTCCCCTTTGGGCGCCTTTTGTTGTAGCTAGAGAGCTGATTGGACAATAATTCACAGAAAAATGTACTTTGAAGTGGGCGGAGAGCGGGATTTTTGAATTTGATATCTATATTAAAAAGTAAATTATAGTGCAACTTCATTACAACTAATGAATTAAATTCCATCTAAAATATCACTAACATTTCAGATCTGTTTTTATAAAGGGGAGAGTTTACCATCACTTAAATATTGGCTTACATTTTAGCTGGCTGGTAAGATTAGCTGGGTGCTGTCCCTATTAAAGGGACAGTATAATCAAAATTTAAATTGAATGATTTATATAGAGCAAGCACTTTTAAACAATTTATTTATTAGTATCCTTTGTTGAAAAACATTCTAGGTAGACTCAGGAGCAGCAATGCACTACTGGGAGCTAGCTGCTGATTGGTGGTTGCACATATATGTCCATTGTTATTGGCTCCCAGTAACACATTGCTGCTCCTTCAATAAAGAATACCAAGATAATGAAGCACTTTTATCACTTTTTATCAATTATAAAATTGCACACAATAAAATAAAATATATCTACACACATATAAAAAAATACCCCCACATCGCAATAAACATATTTACCCTATTAACCCCTAAACCACAAAACCCCTACATCACAACAAACCTATTTACCCTATTAAACCCTAAACCGCAACCCCCCTACATCGCAATAAACCTATTTAAATTATTAACCCCTAAACCACAAAACCCCTACATCGCAATAAACCTATTTAACCTATTAACCCCTAAACCACAAAACCCCTACATCGCAATAAACCTATTTAACCTATTAACCCCTAAACCGCAAAACCCCTATATCGCAATAAACCTATTTAGCCTATTAACCCCTAAACTGCAAAACGACTCTGAAACTGAAGACCGGCGACCGCAGAGCCATGGAGCGTGGAGGATCCTCTTCGTACAATCTCCGCCGTACACTGAATAGTGAATTCAAGGTACGCGATTAAAGATGGCGTCCATTGAATTCCTATTGGCTGATTTTATTCTTCCAATTCAAATCAGTCAATAGGATGAAAGCTACTCAAATCCTATTGGCTATGTAAATTAGCCAATAGCATGAGAGCAAGTGAAATTCTATTGGCTGATTTGAATAGCCAATAAAATTTCACTTGCTTTTATCCTATTGGCTAATTTAAACAGCCAATAGAATTTGAGTAGCTTTCATCCTATTGACTGATTTGAATTGGAAGAATCAAATCAGCCAATAAGAATTCAAGGGACGCCATCTTTAATCGTGTACCTTGAATTCACTATTCAGTGTATGGCGGAGATCGTACGAAGAGGATCCTCCACACTCCATGGCTCTGCGGTCGCCGGTCTTCAGTTCCAGAGTCGCAGGTCTTCAGCTCCGAGGTCTTCAGCTCCCCTCCGACAGGATGTTCCTGGAAGAAGAAGAGGTTGCACTTGGAAGAAGACTTCACCACCTGGAACATGACCTTCTCCGCCGGACTTTAGGAACTGTGAGTACCAACTTGGGGGTTAGATTTAGGATTTTTTAAGGTTTTTTGGGGGGATTTGTTATATTTAGATTAGGGATGGGCAGAAAAAGAGCTAAATGCCCTTTTAAGTGCAATGTCCAAACAAATGCCCTTTTCAGGGCAATTGGTAGTTTAGGTTTTTTAGTGTTAAGTTATTTTATTTGGAGGGTTTAGTGGGTGGGGTGTTTTACTGTTAGGGGGGCTTTGTGTATTTTCTTGAAAAAGAGCTGATTATCTTGGGGCAATGCCCTGCAAAAAGCCCTTTTAAGGGCTACTGGTAGTTTATTCCTAGAGTAGGGGGTGTTTTTATTTTAGGGGTCTTTTTTATTTTCATAGGGATTAGGTTTAATTTTGTTAAATTTGGTAATTTGATTTTTCATTTTCTGTAATGTTAGCTTTTTTTTATTTTTTTGTAAACTTAGTTTTTTTTATTTTTTGTAACTTTAGAATATATTAGTTTAGGTAATTTGGGTTTATTTAATGAGGTATTAGGTTAGGGATTGTTAGGTTAGGGGGTGTTAGGTTAGTGTACTGTATTTAGTTATTGAAATACATATTTGCGTTTTGGCGGTTTAAAGGGTTAATAAGTTAAATAGGTTTATTACGATGTAGGGGTTTTGCGGTTTAGGGGTTAATAGGTTAAATAGGTTTATTGCGATGTAGGGGTTTTGCAGTTTAGGGGTTAATAGGGTAAATATGTTTATTGCGATGTAGGGGTTTTGCAGTTTAGGGGTTAATAGGGTAAATAGGTTTATTGCGATGTAGGGGTTTTGCGGTTTAGAGGTTAATAGGGTAAATAGGTTTATGGTGATGTAGGGGTTTTGCGGTTTAGGGGGTTAATATGGTAAATAGGTTTATTGCGATGTAGGGGTTTTGCGGTTTAGAGGTTAATAGGGTAAATAGGTTTATTTCGATGTAGGGGTTTTGCGGTTTAGAGGTTAATAGGGTAAATAGGTTTATTGCGATGTGGGGTTTTTGTGGTTTAGGAGTTAATACTTTGTGTAGGACATTACAAACGCAATTATAGTATAGATACGTTTACCTCTGTGATTGCCTTGTACCTAAGCCTCTGCAAACTGCCCCTTTCAGTTCTTTTGACAGACATGCATTTTAGCCAATCAGTGCGGAATCATAAATAACTCCCCAGGAGTGAGCACGTTATATATATGGCACACATGAACTAGCACTGTCTATCTGTGAAAACTGGCTTAGAAATTAGCATTTGAGCCTACCTAGGTTTAGCTTTCAACAAAGAATACCAAGCAAAGAAAACAAATTTGATGATAAAAGTAAATTGAAAAGTTGTTAAAACTTGCATGTCTTATCTAAATCACAAAAGTTTAATTTTGACTAGACTGTCCCTTTAAATTGACATGAGAGTCAAAACTAGACCATGTTATTTTATGTTGTGTTTCAATTAATTTACTTTGTTATATTGGTATAGTTTGTTAAAAAGCATAACTAAGTAGGCTCAGAAGCAGCACTGCACTACTGGGAGCTAGCTGGTAATTGGTGGCTACACACATTTCTCTCTTGTCATTGGCTCATCGGATGTGTTCAGCTAGCTCCTAGTAGAGCATTGCTGAACTAGAGCTGATATTACAAGCAACTGTGCAATAACACCATGATTTAACACATTGCAGCATTTTCTTTTTGCACTGTTTTCTTTCTTTTAAGTAAGAGGAAAACGTTGTTATTGGTGCAATCAGTATTACTCATCTGCTGTTTTTTTATCGGTCGTAGGTAAGGGGAAATTTCCACACTTTATATATTGTATAAAAACTTCCCTAGATATAAATCATTAGTACACAGCAGGCTCAAACCCATAACTGCAGTAAGTACCCTACATGGTTAACTCCTTCACTGCTGCTGCTACATTGGACTAAATATGGGTACAAGGTTAACCTCTTGGATGCTGCAATGTTGTATACAACGCCACATGCAGCTTTATTCATTTGACTACTACAGCATTTTGTGCTAAATGATTGTTGGCAATCAGCAAGGTAAACCGTGTGACACTAAATGAATACTATGATGAGACGTTTAACCCGATGGAAGCTGCACTGCTTGTGGTTGACCAATAATTATCCCTATGCATATGTGAGTATCCTATATATTTAACCAATAGGACACTGCAGTATAAGATACTATTGTTTATGTACTATATATTTAACCAATAGGACACTGCAGTATAAGATACTATTGTTTATGTACTATATATTTAACCAATAGGACACTGCAGTATAAGATACTATTGTTTATGTACTATATATTTAACCAATAGGACACTGCAGTATAAGATACTATTGCTTATGTACTTTATATTTAACCAATAGGACACTGCAGTATAAGATATATTGTTTATGTACTACATATGTAACCAATAGGACACTGCAGTATAAGATACTATTGTGTATGTACTATATATTTAACCATTAGGACACTGCAGTATAAGATACTATTGTTTATGTACTATATATTTAACTAATAGGACACTGCAGTATAAGATACTATTGTTTATGTACTATATATTTAACCAATAGGACATTGCAGTATAAGATACTATTGTGTATGTACTATATATTTAACCAATAGGACATTGCAGTATAAGATATATTGTGTATGTACTATATATTTAACCAATAGGACACTGCAGTATAAGATATATTGTGTATGTACTATATATTTAACCAATAGGACACTGCAGTATAAGATACTATTGTTTATGTACTATATATTTAACTAATAGGACACTGCAGTATAAGATACTATTGTTTATGTACTATATATTTAACCAATAGGACACTGCAGTATAAGATACTATTGTTTATGTACTATATATTTAACCAATAGGACATTGCAGTATAAGATACTATTGTGTATGTACTATATATTTAACCAATAGGACACTGCAGTATAAGATACTATTGTGTATGTACTATATATTTAACCAATAGGACACTGCAGTATAAGATACTACTGTGTATGTACTATGTATTTAACCAATAGGACACTGCAGTATAAGATACTATTGTTTATGTACTATATATTTAACCAAAAGGACACTGCAGTATAAGATACTATTGTGTATGTACTATATATTTAACCAATAGGACACTGCAGTATAAGATACTATTATTTATGTACTATATATTTAACCAATAGGACACTGCAGTATAAGATACTATTGTGTATGTACTATATATTTAACCAATAGGACACTGCAGTATAAGATACTATTGTGTATGTACTATATATTTAACCAATAGGACACTGCAGTATAAGATACTATTGTGTATGTACTATATATTTAACCAATAGGACACTGCAGTATAAGATACTATGGTTTAAGTACTATATATTTAACCAATAGGACACTGCACTATATACTATTGTTTATGTACTATATATTTAACCAATAGGACACTGCAGTATAAGATACTATTGTTTAAGTACTATATATTTAACCAATAGGACACTGCACTATATACTATTGTTTATGCACTATATGTTTAACCAATAGGACACTGCACTATAAGATACTATTGTTTATGTACTATATATTTAACTAATAGGACACTGCAGTATAGGATACTATTTTTTATGTACTATATATTTAACCAATATGACACTGCAGTATAAGATACTATTGTGTATGTACTATATATTTAACCAATAGGATACTGCAGTATAAGATACTATTGTGTATGTACTATATATTTAACCAATAGGACACTGCAGTATAAGATACTATTGTTTATGTACTACATATTTAACCAATAGGACACTGCAGTATAAGATACTATTGTTTATGTACTACATATTTAAGCAATAGGAGACTGCAGTATAAGATACTATTGTTTATGTACTATATATTTAACCAATAGGACACTGCAGTATAAGATACTATTGTTTATGTACTATACTATTTAAACTAAAAATACTAAATCAATAGCACATCTGAGCCACTCCCTTCCCATGTGATAATTGTCCCATATTTATTTAAAGCAAAATATTACCCCATCTTCTTATTATTTCCACCAAGGCCAACACTCTGCACTCCCAGGCTCTACGCAGGACACTGCTGCTGGATCCGCACACCCTATCTGGGTTTTGACTGTGGTCCCTGCAGCAGAGGGAAAGCAACAATGGTCCTGGTAGCTGGAGTATGTGGGAGCCAGAGTGTGCTACACAGTAAGCTGGCTACACAGTAGTACACAAGTGGCGCTATGAGTGCTAAGCATATGGTTGTTGCCACCTCGGCCATGTTTTCCTGGACACCTATGAGTTACACATGCTGCAGGGTGAGCAGGGGGAACATGTATTGCGTCTCTGGACATCACATGAATACTGCTGATGAACAGCACAATACATGTTCCTTCCAGTACACCCAACAGCATGTGTAACTCATAAGTGTCCAGGAAACTTTAGCCAAGGTGGCAACCCTAGGTTAGCACCCCAGGTCTGGACAACTGTGGTCACCCCACATCATCCACACCTCCTTGCACAGAAACCAAAGTCTATACCTGGACTTAGAGAATCCCAACTTGAACCAAATTCTGACTCTGGGTTCCAATACACTCCAGAGATCCCACACAGGAACAGAAGTGGCATTTACTTGACATAGGCTTGCTGGCCTGGAGATTGTAGTTCTGTGTAAAGAATGCCATGCTGTCTAATGCTAAAAGTCTAAGAGATTATATTTTATCGGCGGTGTATATAACTCTGTGTTATATAATGTACTAGGTGTGTGTATGATTACTACTCATGTAAAAAAATTAAAAAACAGGACGATTTGGTGCGATTCAAAAAGTTATGGAGACACTGGGACAGTGTATGAAAAAGTGGGACAATCCCATTAAAAACAAGATGTCTGGTCATCCTACCTTAGTTTAACAGCCCCCTGCCTCTCTTAGATAGATTAATTGATTTCCTGTAGAATAAGCTGCATGCAGTGCCTGCCTCAAGTTATAGACTGTCAGCACCGCATTCGGGCAGAGAGAAGGGAGAGGGAAAGAGGGGTGTGCAAGATATCAGATGCAGAACTGTCTGAGAAACAGTCTGTAGTGCTGGCAGTAAGCTGGGTCATTATACCCACAGCAATTCTCTATCGTGGCTGCTGACACACACACAAAAAAAAGCAAACAGTACACATTTTTTATTAACAATTGGCCCTGATTTAGTCCATAAATAGTGACCAGAAGGCAATTACCACCCAACCTCGTACCAGTCCCTCTCTGTCTTTAGATATTGTGATTTTTTTTATTAAAATTACCACCTTAACCGTAAGTTGAGCACTACACACACACACACACACCACTATTGTAAGACAGAAGGCAATACATATATTGTTTTAATGTAAAGCTTATAAACAATATTTATTTAATTTTAAATTAAAGTACTTTTTAAATAAGTCTCTGTGCACTTGTTAGCACCGCCCACTTCCTGTACAGCTCCTATCCACTTTGCAGGGCTGCTACCAGAAGCTATGGAGCCTGCTAGCAAAGGAGAATACATTGGTAATAAACTTCATAAAATGCAGATTTTTTTGGTGTTGTGGGTGTTTTACCATACTGTGCAGTTGATGTACAAGCAAATAAGATGTTTTATTAAAATGATTGTTGTAACTGTTTTATATCACTTTAGTTGACACATTTATATATAGGCTAGATTAGGGTTGACACCTCAGCCATGCTTTCCTGGACACCTATGAGTTACACATGTTTCAGGGAGGAACATGAATAGTGCTTTCTAGGGTCACTATTCGTGTGCTGTTTAGGTGTAAAATGCATTTTGTCTTCTGCCCACCCTGCAGCATGTGTAACTCATAAGTGTCCAGGAAAACATGGCTGAGGGGGAACCCTAGTCTAGATATGTGATTTGTGAGGATCAGAATGAAGAAGTAGGTGGCCGCTCATGCTGTTTGCCTCTTTTCAGGGCTTAGTAGGGTTTAAAGGGACATGAAATGCAGCATTTTATTTCATGATTCAGAGAAAGAATACAATTTTAAATAACTTTCCAATTCACTTCTATTATCCAATTTGCTTTATTCTCTTGGAATCCTTTGTTGTAGAAGCAGCAATGCACTACTGGGAGGACGCTGAATGCAATGAGAGAGCCATATATAGAGGCATATATGAGCAGCCACCAATCAGCAGCCTCTGAGTCTACCTAGGTATCCCTTTTGACATACGATTTCAAGAGATTAAAACAAATTAGATAATATAAGTAAACTGGAAAGTTGTTTAAAAGTACATGCTCTATCTGAATCATGAAAGGAAAAACATTGGGTTTTATGTCCCTTTAAGATATCAGACTCTTTGTGTGCTGGTAATGTAATTGTTTTCTAGGCCCGCCTTTGAGCTAGCTTTATGGGGCCAGTGCTTATGGTCTCCTATGGACACCGCTGTTGCCTACAGAGTTTCTGGCAGTGGATCCCCAGCAGTGACCTCTCAATCCCTACATTCCACTGATTCAGAGAACTGAATTCAAATCTTCTATCACTGCAGCAGCAAAATGACTATTTACCTCATAAAATGGCACCTACTTGTTAAACGTTCATTAGTGTTTCAGCAAAAGTAAAACATAAATAAAAACGTGTGTGTATATATTGTTCTTGATTACTACAGCCCAATGACAGTAGGTTAGCAGGTTAAACATACTGAGGTAATAACACTGACTCATTTCAGGATGTGTAAACAATCCAGGAATGGGAACAGCACTTGTTAACCCTTTTCGTGCAGGGGTTAACTTGTCTACATCAGAACAACTGTTCTGATATAAACAAATTGAAATCTTGCGATCATGCAAATGATCATGAGATTTCAATGATGGGATCGTGTCGGGGGGGCGTCACTATGATGCTAGGCACGCCCTCCAGATAACGATCCCATCAGGGAAGCGCCAGTGGCTTCGGGAAAGCCAAGCGGTTAGGACGTTGTATTTCGTCCTTCGACGCTAAAGCACCAGCAAAATTCAGACGAAATACAACGTCCTAACGGCGTTAAAGGGTTAAATGGAGTGCCCGGAGGAGTATTACCAAGTCTCAAATCATGTGTAAAGCAACAAGTCCTCCAGCACTTCCAATAATAAAAGACCTTTATTAATATTACAACATGGGTCAACAAATATCTGAAACGTTTCGGGCCCAGCCCAGCCCTTCCTCATGCATAATTTCAGGATGTGTAACATCATATAAACCAGGATGCTTTGTGGTGTCCTGCTATACAGATGCCAAATTGGTAATAATTGACTTTGTTCTTGTTGGAAAAGTATTCTTCCTATGCTAATTATATGCTTGAGTGGGGATAAGGCAGCAGATGAAGAGTATGATGATTTAACCTGCATTACATCAATATAACCAGACAAAAAGAAAATCAAATTCATTTCAATCCTGAATTACAAATTTTTAAACCACAATTGAAATCACTAGAGTCAGACTCAATTTAAATCATGGTTTTCTACATAAAGGTTTAATTTTTAGAATAAGCTTTCAGATTTTTTTTCCAGTTGTATCAGAAAATGACTGATTTAGTTACATACCATTTGAAATACATAGGTAATTATGACATTATTGGGAGGTGAATTATCTCTAGTTTAATAAGTTAATTTTATCAACTTTTCAGCAGTACTTTATTGGAAGGAGAAAAATAATCTTTAGCTTAATTATAACAATTGAAATAGTTTTATTTAACTAAAGAAAAATAATAATTGTCTTAATAACAATTAAAATAAATATAATAATAAAGTTTAAAATAATTATAAGTTTCATTTTTACTGCTTGCCCCTCCCTCCTCACACTTAGGTCCTTGTGCAGATCTGTCCCAATCCAAACAAAATTCTATTCATTGTGCTTCTTGAAATTTAGTAAGGGGTTGATTCTATTTACATAGAATTGCAGAGGAACTATGGGGTTAAAGGGACTGTAAAGTCAAAAATAAACTTTCGTGATTCAGATAGAACATGCCATTTTAAACTTCTTTACATTGTACTTCTGTTATCTAATTTGGTTTGTTATCTTTGAATCCTTTTTTCTAAAGCATAACTAGGTAGGCTCAAGCAGTAATGCACTACTGGGAGCTTGCTGCTAATTGGTGGCTGCAGATATATGCATCTTGTTATTGACTGATGCAATATGTCCAGCTAGCTCCCAATAGTGCTTGCTGCTCCTTCAACAAATTATACCAAGAGAATTAATCAAATTTGATAATAGAAGTAAATTGGAAAATTGTCTAAAATTGTATGCTGAATTATAAATGAAATCCCTGCTTCCCTCATAGACTTTCCTCAGCCAGCACTTGGACATGATCTCTGCTCACATACATGGATACATTGTATGAAACTCAGCCTATATATGTGTATACATTTGTAACTGCTTTACACAGATTAATGCAACCAGTACCAACTATGGCCTAGTGTCCATTCAGGTGGTAAAGTTTAGAAACTGTTGGTAAAAACATTTATCTCGATTAAAGTCTATGTAGAATTTGTATACTACCAGTATCCAAGATTTACCAACTCAATGGAAACTAGGCCTATATAGGCACACACTACTGGAATATAACGAGACATTTGCTTTGTTACACATGCACATTCTTAACGAAACACTAATATTCATCAGTATTCATTTGTTTCCTTTAAATACTTTTAGTGCGCTGGAGAGTTGTGCTTATCCAGTGCTCTTCTTCACAGAGCCCGGCTGCCCTAATAGGAGACTTAGTGCAGTGGCTTCCAGTGCCCTCACTAAAGTAGAAGGTCCTATAGTGCAGGCCCTGGGAGCCACTGCGTTAGGCCTCCTATTAGCGCGCACTCTGTGAAGAAGGATCAGGATTAGCGCAGCTCTTAGACGCACTAAAAGTATTTTACCATACAAGTGATCTTTTTCACTTGTGGCAAAGGAATATTTACATTTGTTTAATGAAAACAAATGTAAAAGTTCCACGAATGGTCGGTATTCATTTTGTTTAAAACAAGATGAAAAAAGAATATAATGAATATTTGTAATGTATGATTCGTCTGAACTAATTTTTTTGTCCACGCACTCCTCTAAAAATAATGTTCACACAGCCTTAAAGGTACAGCTCACTGCACACTCACACAGTCTTGAAGGGACAGGCACAACAACTCTTTAAAAAGACAGGCATGCACATTGTGCTAATTTTCAGACTCCTAACCAAGCCCCAAAGTTTTAGATGTATACTGATGTCTACAGACTCCTGGTTGTGTAATGGGTCTTTTCATATGCAGGGGAGGGGGAGTGTCATTGTCTCAGCCCATTTCAGTGGCTGTCCCAGCCTAACCTTATCAACAGTGCTAAATTTGGAGCTTCTAAGTATGTTTATTATTTAAAAGGTTTTATTCTGGATTTTTATATCAGTATCTGTGCATATTCTTCTTGATAGTAATGTATATTACATACAGTTATATGAAAATTGGTGTATACTGTCCCTTTAAGGCTGTGTATGAATGCCTTGAGTCATCTCTTCAAGGGTTTGTTCACCATGAACCATCCCTTTAAACTTTAATGATTTAGATAGGGCATGTAATTTCAAACAACTTTTTAATTTACGTTTATCATCAAATTTGCTTTGTTCTCTTGTTGTCCTTAGTTGAAAGCTAAACCTAGGTAGGCTCTTATGCTAATTTCTAAACCCTCAAAGACTGCCTTTTATGTGAATTCATTTGACAGTTTTTCACAGCTAGAGGGCTTTAGTTCATGTGTTTCATATAGATGACATTGTGCTCATGCACGTGAAGTTATTTAAGAGTCAGCACTAATTGCCTGCAATGTAAATCTGTCAAAAGATCTGAGATGAGGAGGCAGTGTGCAGAAGCTTAGATACAAGGTAATTACAGAGGTAAAAAGTATATTTCTATAAGTGTTGGTTATGCAAAACTGGGGAATGGTAAATAAAGGGATTATCTATCTTTTTAAACAATAACGTATTTAAACCATTTGAATCTGTGCATGAAAACTGTGAGCTGTCCCTTTAAGTCTGTGTGTTTTTGTGCCTGCTGTTTGTTTGTCCCTGTAAGCCTGCGTGTATTTTGTGTGTGTGTGCAAGCCCATTTAAGACTGTGTCCGCATGGTGTGAGCTGTTCCTTTAAAGGGACACTCAAGTCAAAATTAAACGATTCAGATAGAGCATGCAATTTTAAACAACTTTCCAATTTACTTCCATTAACAAAATGTGCATAGTCTTTTTATATTTACACTCCTACTGAGCATGTGCAAGAATTTACAGCATATACGTACATGCTGAAAAAAGATACACAGAGGGCAATCAGATGTGCCAAACTGGTACCTATAAGAGGCGCCAATTAGATAAGTGTAATATATTAACAAAAGTTAAGTGATAAAATATATATAAATCCAAAAAGGATTCAAAAAGTGACAGGTTAATGTCCCTTGATAAAGTATAAAATAGGTCAAGTAGACCAAAAAAGATATATATATCTCAAAAAGGTTTCACAAAATAACAGGTTAATATCCCTTAAAGGGACAGTTAAGACTCAAAATAATCTTTAATCAATAGGTTACTTGCCACACGATTATGGGGGACATCGTTCTCCCTGTGCTGCAGTCCTCAGTGTTTATCCATTTTTTTTAAAAAAACAACTGCCGTTCACACCAAAACATGGAAACTTAACTCCTCCTCCCATTGTCTTCTTCCCCCGTAGCTTCTTTTCAAAATTTATCATGCACGCTCAACTTGAACGAGCCTTTAGCCTAACGCATGCGCAAAGTGGTATATATTTTTTATTTTTAGAGAATGCGGTGGGGATCCGTTTTAGTGCTGCACCGGAAGTCTATAACCTAGCTCTCCTGTGCTCCTTCAGTTTTCGCGATTTGGAAACACAGTTGTGACACGTTATATACCTCTTATTATTATTAGAGCTCACTCATCAGGTGGTATATGTAGGATGGGGCATTTCCCCCAGTGTTGGAGATGAAGAGGGTAATAAGTTCTGGGTGCACATAATCAAAGATGGGGCAGTGAGCGCTGACCTGTGTGAGGATCTCAGCTGAAGGGGAAAAAAAAATTAAACATAAAATTATACGCTGCCATTTATCACCCTACGTTCAGACTTTTGAAGTTTTGTTCTTTTGCTAAAACAGTTGTAGGTTTTACTATGACCAGTGCACAATGTCTGTGCTACAAATAAACTGACGTTTTGTTGCTATAACTCGGCTACGATGTGCTGGAGCCAGAATATTTATAGAATCTATAGCGTTACCAAACACTCATTTGCCGGGGTGTCTCTGATCCTATCACATTTGTGTCACTGCAACTTCTAGGCTTCCTGATGAGATTTCTTTGCTTTCGTTCCTATCTTAGTATGAAATGCCCCTCCATGTATAATACATCATGAAACTAGACCGTGTTAGAAATGTTCCAATCGCTGTTACTGGAGTGTTTTGATCTGAGAACTAACTGCTCACTGCCTCCTATATAAAGCTTATAGTAAAGACTTGTCTTCCTCTGCCTTGTCTGCTAAAGAACACTTTTATCTACAAACACACACACACACATACAAACATGCATACAACACACACATAAACATGAATAAAAAAACACAAACATACAAGCACATACACCCTTTGCACATACACATACATACAAACATGCATACAACACACACATAAACATACATACAAACACACACTTACAAGCAGATACACCCTGCGCACATACACATACATACATACAACACACACATAAACATACATACCCACATACAACACACACGTACATACAACACACATACACATATAGATATACATGGTAGCATGGTTAGTGGGCAAGGGGCATGGCTCTGCAATATTCATGGCATATTTCCTATGTTGCACGATGAGCACCTGTGCGCTCACAGGCTAAATGTCATTATGTGCCATAGTTTAGATGTCGGAGTAGATGTTTTGGATATTTGCTGAAGATAAATAAAACAGAGAAACAGTGAATACTGTATAGGGATTACATATATGTGGGGAGAGATGTGAAGTAACCTGAGAGGGAGAAAACATGTACTGCATCCAATAAAATGCTAGCATAGTCCAGGATAGCCGGGGTGTCTGTGATCCTATCACATTTGTGTCACTGCAACTTCTAGGCTTCCTGATGAGATTTCTTTGCTTTCGTTCCTATCTTAGTATGAAATCCCCCTCCATGTATAATACATCATGAAACTAGACAGTGTTAGAAATGTTCCAACCGCTGTTACTGGAGTGTTTTGATCTGAGAACTAACTGCTCACTGCCTCCTATATAAAGCTTATAGTAAAGACTTGTTAGAGAGACAGTGAGTACTGTATAGAGATTACATACATGTGGGGAGAGATGTGAAGTAACCTGAGAGGGAGAAAACATGTACTGCATCCAATAAAATGCTAGCATAGTCCTGGATATTCATGTATGCTGTTTGCTAAACCGCCGCACAGATGATATAAAACCCTGTACAATGCAAAAGTTGTATGGGAATTAGCAGCATCCTTTGATTATTTTTTTGTTCACTTGTTATATGTGATACCAATCCTCAGCTGCAACTTCATGCACTCTTCCCTCTAGATCAAATCATCTCTGCTATTTTTGCCTTGCTGATTTATCATGGCATTTCTAGCTTTTCCCACTTTTTGCAATAATGCACCTATTCAATTTTACCAAACACTCATTTGCCGGGGTGTCTCTGATCCTATCACATTTGTGTCACTGCAACTTCTAGGCTTCCTGATGAGATTTCTTTGCTTTCGTTCCTATCTTAGTATGAAATCCCCCTCCATGTATAATACGTCATGAAACTAGACAGTGTTCTTAGTCCTTTAGTTTACTCATTGCTATGGCATTTCCTCCGTGTTTTCCCTCCCCCCTCAGGAACTTTCCTCAGACTTGATCAAGTATGCATATCTTTTCTGTATGTGTTTGCATAGGTATATATGTAGATTATTTTAATAAAACATATATAGGTTATTGTTGTTGGTCACTGCATGCTTGGGAACACCTTTTTGTTGAAAGCCTGTTGTACGATCCTGCAGCATTACAATGCATTGTATATTCACAATGTGCCATTTTACTACAGATGATAAGGGGGCAGCCATAAATTTCCAGCGTTAGGTAAAAACATAATTTATGCTTACCTGATAAATTCCTTTCTTCTGTAGTGTGATCAGTCCACGGGTCATCATTACTTCTGGGGATATTACTCCTCCCCAACAGGAAGTGCAAGAGGATTCACCCAGCAGAGCTGCATATAGCTCCTCCCCTCTACGTCACTCCCAGTCATTCGACCAAGGACCAACGAGAAAGGAAAAGCCAAGGGTGAAGTGGTGACTGGAGTATAAATTAAAAAATATTTACCTGCCTTAAAAACAGGGCGGGCCGTGGACTGATCACACTACAGAAGAAAGGAATTTATCAGGTAAGCATAAATTATGTTTTCTTCTGTTAAGTGTGATCAGTCCACGGGTCATCATTACTTCTGGGATACCAATACCAAAGCAAAAGTACACGGATGACGGGAGGGATAGGCAGGCTCTTTATACAGAAGGAACCACTGCCTGAAGAACCTTTCTCCCAAAAATAGCCTCCGATGAAGCAAAAGTGTCAAATTTGTAAAATTTGGAAAAAGTATGAAGCGAAGACCAAGTTGCAGCCTTGCAAATCTGTTCAACAGAGGCCTCATTCTTGAAGGCCCAAGTGGAAGCCACAGCTCTAGTAGAATGAGCTGTAATTCTTTCAGGAGGCTGCTGTCCAGCAGTCTCATAAGCTAAACGAATTATGCTACGAAGCCAAAAAGAAAGAGAGGTAGCGGAAGCTTTTTGACCTCTCCTCTGCCCAGAGTAAATGACAAACAGAGAAGACGTTTGTCGAAATTCCTTAGTTGCCTGTAAGTAAAATTTTAGAGCACGGACTACATCCAGGTTGTGCAGTAGACGTTCCTTCTTTGAAGAAGGATTTGGGCATAAAGAAGGAACAACAATCTCTTGATTGATATTCCTGTTAGTAACTACCTTAGGTAAGAACCCAGGTTTAGTACGCAGGACTACCTTATCCGAATGAAAAATCAAATAAGGAGAATCACAATGTAAGGCTGATAATTCAGAGACTCTTCGAGCCGAGGAAATAGCCATTAAAAATAGAACTTTCCAAGATAACAACTTTATATCAATGGAATGAAGGGGTTCAAACGGAACGCCCTGTAAAACATTAAGAACAAGGTTTAAATTCCATGGTGGAGCAACAGTTTTAAACACAGGCTTAATCCTGGCCAAAGCCTGACAAAAAGCCTGGACGTCAGGAACTTCTGACAGACGTTTGTGTAACAGAATGGACAGAGCTGAGATCTGTCCCTTTAAAGAACTAGCAGATAAACCCTTTTCTAAACCTTCTTGTAGAAAAGACAATATCCTAGGAATCCTAACCTTACTCCAAGAGTAACCTTTGGATTCACACCAATATAGGTATTTACGCCATATCTTATGGTAAATTTTTCTGGTAACAGGTTTCCTAGCCTGTATTAAGGTATCAATAACTGACTCAGAAAACCCACGTCTTGATAAAATCAAGCGTTCAATTTCCAAGCAGTCAGCTTCAGAGAAGTTAGATTTTGATGTTTGAAGGGACCCTGTATCAGAAGGTCCTGTTTCAGAGGTAGAGACCAAGGTGGACAGGATGACATGTCCACCAGGTCTGCATACCAAGTCCTGCGTGGCCACGCAGGTGCTATTAGAATCACTGATGCTCTCTCTTGTTTGATTCTGGCAATCAATCGAGGAAGCAACGGAAAGGGTGGAAACACGTAAGCCATCCTGAAGTCCCAAGGTGCTGTCAGAGCATCTATCAGGACTGCTCCTGGATCCCTGGATCTGGACCCGTAACGAGGAAGCTTGGCGTTCTGTCGAGACGCCATGAGATCTATCTCTGGTTTGCCCCAACGTCGAAGTATTTGGGCAAAGACCTCCGGATGAAGTTCCCACTCCCCCGGATGAAAAGTCTGACGACTTAAGAAATCCGCCTCCCAGTTCTCCACTCCCGGGATGTGGATTGCTGACAGGTGGCAAGAGTGAGACTCTGCCCAGCGAATTATCTTTGATACTTCCATCATAGCTAGGGAGCTTCTTGTCCCTCCCTGATGGTTGATGTAAGCTACAGTCGTGATGTTGTCCGACTGAAACCTGATGAACCCCCGAGTTGTCAACTGGGGCCAGGCCAGGAGGGCATTGAGAACTGCTCTCAATTCCAGAATGTTTATTGGCAGGAGACTCTCCTCCTGACTCCATTGTCCCTGAGCCTTCAGAGAATTCCAGACGGCACCCCAACCTAGAAGGCTGGCGTCTGTTGTTACAATTGTCCAGTTTGGTCTGCTGAATGGCATCCCCCTGGACAGATGTGGCCGAGAAAGCCACCATAGAAGAGAATTTCTGGTCTCTTGATCCAGATTCAGAGAAGGGGATAAGTCTGAGTAATCCCCATTCCACTGACTTAGCATGCACAGTTGCAGTGGTCTGAGGTGTAAGCGTGCAAAGGGTACTATGTCCATTGCCGCTACCATTAAGCCGATTACCTCCATGCATTGAGCCACTGACGGGTGTTGAATGGAATGAAGGGTGCGGCAAGCACTTTGAAGTCTTGTTAGCCTGTCCTCTGTCAGGTAAATCTTAATTTCTACAGAATCTATAAGAGTCCCCAGGAAGGGAACTCTTGTGAGTGGAACGAGTGAACTTTTCTTTTCGTTCACCTTCCATCCATGTGACCTTAGAAATGCCAGCACTAACTCTGTATGAGACTTGGCAGTTTGAAAGCTTGAAGCTTGTATCAGAATGTCGTCTAGGTATGGAGCTACCGAGATTCCCCGCGGTCTTAGTACCGCCAGAAGAGCACCCAGAACCTTTGTGAAGATTCTTGGAGCTGTAGCCAATCCGAATGGAAGAGCCACAAACTGGTAATGCCTGTCTAGGAAGGCAAACCTTAGGTACCGATAATGATCTTTGTGAATCGGTATGTGAAGGTAAGCATATTTTAAATCTACAGTGGTCATGTACTGACCTTCTTGGATCATAGGTAAAATTGTCCGAATAGTCTCCATCTTGAACGATGGAACTCTTAGGAATTTGTTTAGGATCTTTAAGTCCAGGATTGGTCTGAAAGTTCCCTCTTTTTTGGGAACCACAAACAGATTTGAGTAAAAACCCCTGTCCCTGTTCTGATCGTGGAACTGGATGGATTACTCCCATTAACAAGAGCTCTTGTACGCAGCGTAGAAACGCCTCTTTCTTTGTCTGGATTGTTGACAATCTTGACAGATGAAATCTCTCTCTTGGAGGAGAGTATTTGAAGTCCAGAAGGTATCCCTGAGATATTATCTCTAGCGCCCAGGGATCCTGAACATCTCTTGCCCAAGCCTGGGCGAAGAGAGAAAGTCTGCCCCCCACTAGATCCGATCCCGGATCGGGGGCCCTCAATTCATACTGTTTTAGGGGCAGCAGCAGGTTTCCTAGTCTGCTTGCCCTTGTTCCAGGACTGGTTAGGTTTCCAGCCTTGTCTGTAGCGAGCAACAGCTCCTTCCTGTTTTGGTGCAGAGGAAGTTGATGCTGCTCCTGCTTTGAAATTACGAAAGGAACGAAAATTAGACTGTCTAGTCTTGGCTTTGGCTTTGTCCTGAGGCAGGGCATGGCCTTTACCTCCTGTAATGTCAGCGATAATCTCTTTCAACCCGGGCCCGAATAAGGTCTGCCCTTTGAAAGGTATATTAAGCAATTTAGACTTAGAAGTAACATCAGCTGACCAGGATTTTAGCCACAGCGCCCTGCGTGCCTGAATGGCGAATCCTGAATTTTTCGCCGTAAGTTTAGTAAGATGTACTACGGCCTCCGAAATTAATGAATTAGCTAGTTTAAGGACTCTAAGCCTGTCCGTAATGTCGTCCAGAGTAGCTGAACCAATGTTCTCTTCCAGAGACTCAATCCAGAATGCCGCTGCAGCCGTGATCGGCGCAATGCATGCAAGGGGTTGCAATATAAAACCTTGTTGAACAAACATTTTCTTAAGGTAACCCTCTAACTTTTTATCCATTGGATCTGAAAAAGCACAGCTATCCTCCACCGGGATAGTGGTACGCTTAGCTAAGGTAGAAACTGCTCCCTCCACCTTAGGGACCGTTTGCCATAAGTCCCTTGTGGTGGCGTCTATTGGAAACATTTTTCTAAATATCGGAGGGGGTGAGAACGGCACACCGGGTCTATCCCACTCCTTAGTAACAATTTCAGTAAGTCTCTTAGGTATAGGAAAAACCTCAGTACTCGTCGGTACCGCAAAATATTTATCCAACCTACACATTTTCTCTGGTATTGCAACTGTGTTACAATCATTCAGAGCCGCTAACACCTCCCCTAGTAATACACGGAGGTTTTCCAGTTTAAATTTAAAATTTGAAATATCTGAATCCAGTCTGTTTGGATCAGAACCGTCACCCACAGAATGAAGTTCTCCGTCCTCATGTTCTGCCACCTGTGACGCAGTGTCTGACATGGCCCTAATATTATCAGCGCACTCTGTTCTCACCCCAGAGTGATCACGCTTACCTCTTAGTTCTGGTAATTTAGCCAAAACCTCAGTCATAACAGTAGCCATATCCTGTAATGTGATTTGTAATGGCCGCCCAGATGTACTCGGCGCTACAATATCACGCACCTCCCTCTGAGCGGGAGATGTAGGTACTGAAACGTGAGGCGAGTTAGTCGGCATAACTCTCCCCTCGTTGTTTGGTGAAATTTGTTCAATTTGTACAGATTGATTTTTATTTAAAGTAGCATCAATACAGTTAGTACATAAATTTCTATTGGGCTCCACTTTGGCATTGCAACAAATGACACAGGTATCATCCTCTGAATCAGACATGTTTAACACACTAGCAAATAAACTTGCAACTTGGAAATACAATTCAATTAGAATAATATTAAAACGTACTGTGCCTTTAAGAAGCACAGAAGATCTATGACAGTTGAAAATTAATAAATTGAAACAGTTATAGCCTCAATCCTTGTAAACAACACAACTTTAGCAAAGGTTTAATCCCATTAGCAAAGATAACAAATTCTGAAAGCAGGAAACAAATTACAGAATAAACGTTTTTTATCTCAGTCAAACTATAATTCTCACAGCTCTGCTGAGAGAAATTACCTCCCTCAAAATAAGTTTTGAAGACCCCTGAGCTCTGTAGAGATGAACCGGATCATGCAGGGAATACAAAGAGTTGCTGACTGAAATATTTGATGCATAGTAAAAGCGCCAAAAAACGGCCCCTCCCCCTCACACACAGCAGTGAGGGAGAACAGAAACTGTCAGAAAACAGATTAAGCAACTGCCAAGTGGAAAAATAGTGCCCAAACATTTATTCACTCAGTACCTCAGCAAATGAAAACGATTTTACATTCCAGCAAAAACGTTAAACATAATCTCTAGTTATTAAACAGCTTTATGTATTTCTTACAGTGTAATTCTAGTGAAGTACCATTCCCCAGAATACTGAAGTGTAAAGTATACATACATGACATTATATCGGTATGGCAGGATTTTCTCATCAATTCCATTGTCAGAAAATAAAAACTGCTACATACCTCTATGCAGATTCATCTGCCCGCTGTCCCCTGATCTGAAGTTTACCTCTCCTCAGATGGCCGAGAAACAGCAATATGATCTTAACTACTCCGGCTAAAATCATAACAAAAACTCTGGTAGATTCTTCTTCAAACTCTGCCAGAGAGATAATAACACACTCCGGTGCTATTTTAAAATAACAAACTTTTGATTGAAGATATAAAACTAAGTATAATCACCATAGTCCTCTCACACATCCTATCTAGTCGTTGGGTGCAAGAGAATGACTGGGAGTGACGTAGAGGGGAGGAGCTATATGCAGCTCTGCTGGGTGAATCCTCTTGCACTTCCTGTTGGGGAGGAGTAATATCCCCAGAAGTAATGATGACCCGTGGACTGATCACACTTAACAGAAGAAAACTCTTTATTGTGTGCATGATGGATTGGTCTCTGAACACATTTTTCGTGGTCATAATTTATGTTTTTAAATGGTAAACTTGAAATGCCTGCCTATATTTATCCCACCCTGACATATTTATGAATCAGTCCCTGCATGCAAATATAATTATTTAAAACACAGAGGTTACATATGGGTTAGAAATGTTCCAACCACTGTTACTGGAGTGTTTTGATCTGAGAACTAACTGCTCACTGCCTCCTATATAAAGCTTACAGAGGGGTTATAGTAAATACTTGTCTTCCTCTGCCTTGTCTGCTAATCTGATCTAGAGGGAAGAGTGCATGAAGTTGCAGCTGAGGATTGGTATCACATATAACAAGTGAACAAAAAAATAATCAAAGGATGCTGCTAATTCCCATACAACTTTTGCATTGTACAGGGTTTTATATCATCTGTGCGGCGGTTTAGCAAACAGCATACATGAATATCCAAGACTATGCTAGCATTTTATTGGATGCAGTACATGTTTTCTCCCTTTCAGGTTACTTCACATCTCTCCCCACATATGTGTAATCCCTATACAGTACTCACTGTCTCTCTAACAAGTCTTTACTATAAGCTTTATATAGGAGGCAGTGAGCAGTTAGTTCTCAGATCAAAACACTCCAGTAACAGCGGTTGGAACATTTCTAACACTGTCTAGTTTCATGATGTATTATACATGGAGGGGGATTTCATACTAAGATAGGAACGAAAGCAAAGAAATCTCATCAGGAAGCCTAGAAGTTGCAGTGACACAAATGTGATAGGATCAGAGACACCCCGGCTATCCTGGACTATGCTAGCATTTTATTGGATGCAGTACATGTTTTCTCCCTCTCAGGTTACTTCACATCTCTCCCCACATATATGTAATCCCTATACAGTATTCACTGTTTCTCTGTTTTATTTATCTTCAGCAAATATCCAAAACATCTACTCCGACATCTAAACTATGGCACATAATGACATTTAGCCTGTGAGCGCACAGGTGCTCATCGTGCAACATAGGAAATATGGTGTTGTTTTAAAAAAGTTATTATACAGTTCTGTGTTTGTATGAAGTTGTGCAAACGGTTTTGTTATTACTATTGATATCGGTTATTTCAAAATATAAAAAAACATAGAGATTCTATAAATATTCTGGCTCCAGCACATCGTAGCCGAGTTATAGCAACAAAATGTCAGTTTATTTGCAGCACAGACATTGTGCACTGGTCAGAGTAAAACCTACAACTGTTTTAGCATGAATAGAACGTTTTATGGAAAATGCACAATAAACTGTAATGAGTATTCCCTGTCTTATTTTTAAGCTTATTTATGTCATAACAATGAAAAGTATTCTTGGAAGATTCGTGTTTGTTATTGATACATAGAGATTTAGTCATTTAGTGAGCAGCTGTAATTTTGATATTCAATAAATATTTGTCACAAGGACATAATGAGCTTCTGTTTATACTGTAAGTTACACCTGTTCTCTCATTTGTGATTAGCCCATGCACCACCGTCATATTGTTACAATAACACAGGCAGCAGCTACATGTTATTTTGTATAGAATTTATACTAAAATCTGCAGTTTCCCTCACATTACCCATTGGACACCTGACTACTTGGTAATGCTGAACATTATTATCCCCATCTAGCTCATTTACCTCTAAATAAACTATTGTTATATGATGCAGAATATGACCTAACTGATAGTGATATCATCTGTAAAACTTAGCACAGGACACACAATGTTTTACAAAATGTTTTATTTTGTAGGTTCTTGATCTCCCCAATATATTTACATTTATAAGTTAATTTGCACACACAGATATCCTTTTTCTACCTGTTACTTTTTTTTCAAGAATCTGACATTCTCAGTCTTCAATAAACCGGTAACGCTATACATTCTATAAATATTCTGGCTCCAGCACATCGTAGCTGAGTTATAGCAAGTTACAGCCTATTGTGCAAAGGATACTGCTAATTCCCATACAACTTTTGCATTGTACAGGGTTTTATATCATCTGTGCGGCGGTTTAGCAAACAGCATACATGAATATCCAGGACTATGCTAGCATTTTATTGGATGCAGTACATGTTTTCTCCCTCTCAGGTTACTTCACATCTCTCCCCACATATATGTAATCCCTATACAGTACTCACTGTCTCTCTAACAAGTCTTTACTATAAGCTTTATATAGGAGGCAGTGAGCAGTTAGTTCTCAGATCAAAACACTCCAGTAACAGCGATTGGAACATTTCTAACACTGTCTAGTTTCATGATGTATTATACATGGAGGGGGATTTCATACTAAGATAGGAACGAAAGCAAAGAAATCTCATCAGGAAGCCTAGAAGTTGCAGTGACACAAATGTGATAGGATCACAGACACCCCGGCAAATGAGTGTTTGGTAACGCTATAGATTCTATAAATATTCTGGCTCCAGCACATCGTAGCCGAGTTATAGCAACAAAACGTCAGTTTATTTGCAGCACAGACATTGTGCACTGGTCATAGTAAAACCTACAACTGTTTTAGCAAAAGAACAAAACTTCAAATGTCTGAACGTAGGGTGATAAATGGCAGCGGTCCGTCACTGAAATAGGAACCTTCTTTCAGTTCCTTTTATAATGAGACTGCTAGTGACTAAAATGAACAAGTGCGCATGCGCAAATGGGCGTGAGAGCGTCGTGGCCGACACTCATGTCATTTGCTGTTAGAATCAGCCTCCAAATGACGTCAAGTTAGGAGGAGTTAGGAGTCCATTTTGGCTGTGAACGGCAGTTGTTGTTTTTTTTAAAAAATGGATAAACACTGAGGACTGCAGCAAAGGGAGAACGATGTCCCCCATAATCGTGTGGCAAGTAACCTATTGGTTAAAGATTATTTTGAGTCTTAACTGTCCCTTTAATAGATTATACAATAGGTCCGGTAGACCAAAATATACAGTGAACTCTAATGTTCATTAAAAGGTAAAGCACAGAAAAAAATCATGGGCACATATAAATAATTGAAAGTCCATAGATATAAAGAGGTGTAGAGTCCTGATAAAATAACCTTATCCAGTATCAAGACAGAGTCCACGACTTGAGGCAGCTCCTCTCGTGTATCACGCCACGACACAGGATATGAAGGTCTAGAATACAAAGGGTAGAGGGTGCCACATAGTACAAATCAAGCTGTAGAACCAGATGGTAAAATACAAATGATATCCTACTCCCGTGATGAATTAGCACAAGTGTGCGGTATAGGCAGACCGGTACCAATAAGTCATCCGGTAGACTTAGCGGCACCCCTGGAGCAGATGGTATCCTCGTCCCACCAGAGGGAGTACAGAGATACTCCTGATAGTCACAGTAAATGTTGGGCCACGATAAGCTAGAGACAACAGCTCAAAAAGGCAGGATGGTAGCATCCAGTAGCAGGGGCAGATCCAGAAAAAGTGCAGCAGCAAGATGACATTAAAATTGTTTTATTAAAAAGGTTAAAATGGGGGGGGGGGGCAGAGCCAGCTCTGCCACTGAACGGTCGCATGTTACGGTAGCTCCAACTATATCCTATAACTAAAAACATATTTGACCGTTCAGCTTAACTTAATTTGGGCAGCTAACCTGTCAAACGCTTCATAGAACTGGAATATATAGCCCAGAGTCTAAGAGACGCTAGCAAGCAAAGGTAATCTACATTGTTCTGCAGATCTATGCACTGAAACTGCCGAGAAACGGCCATCTTCCAGCCCACGTGGTGACATGGAGGACTTACCAAGTCGTGAGAGCATAATACTGGATCTATTAAGCAACAAGCTTTTGGAAGTTGAGCATGAGGTGATCTTATCCCATACTATGAGCGCTGATAGCCCTGTGTTGGCAACTTGGAAAAATGGGACTCGGAAGCGAGAACTAACTCAAGTTTTGCCCGGGAAACATGAGGAAGCTGAGACTAATAGAACCCCAGCCACTCTGGTAACTGAGGGCACAAAAATTGGGTCTGCCGAATACCTAGAGAGTATCCTGACTTTGGATGACCCAGATACAGGGCTTGATGACGGGGTGGTGCTGCCGAAAAGATGGCATCAACAAGGCAGCCAGCTGCCAAAAGTACCTACCTGGCGTGAGCGGCCTCATCTGCCAGATGCGACCTTGGAGCTCTGCGGAGCCCTGATCATACGGGAGACAACTGCCTTTGGAGTGACTGTGGGTAGAACCGGGAGAGGAGACCCTGCTGCTGAGTCTGGCCCGTTTTCTCAGGAACTATCTGACACCCTCTGGCCTTCTGAAGTGGCTGCAGAGTCATACTTGATGTCCTTTTTAGATGCAAATTTTCTCTCACATAGTATTGCACGCTTTTGCTTTATCTATCTACATGGGTGCACATGAATGACCCTTGGGATCGGGAATCGCCGATTTCCACGTGGGAGAACTTTGCAGGTGGAGTGGTCCTCTCCGCATGTTTTGATTGACTGTGAGAGATCTGGAGTTGGTTAATACATTGCTGGCTGTGTGTTGACAGATTGCAGCTGAAACTTATATCCCAGACTAGATTGCACTTTTGGTAGTCCCATAATATTATATATGGTTCATCGATAGCTGTGAGCAGTTTCTCCCTAATTTTATGTTATGTGTATCCCCAGTATACTGTTTTCCTGCTCTCTTACAACGACATAGTACAGCTTTATAAAGCTATATGTATACATATACTTAAAAAACGTAATTATATAGGTTCTACAGCTACCCAGGGCTTTTCACCCTTTAATTGGCTACTCCTGTTTTCTTACACATTCCATGATATTGGTAATATTTTATTTATGCAGACAAAAGTGCATTAAAATAATCTTGTACGCATTATTATAAATCTTAACCTATGTGAGACTTTGTGGGATGTAAGAGGGACTCTGAGAACTTATGCATATAGAACGTTTCTATACCTATTTTTTGTTTATAGTGTTATTTTTACAAATTGCTTACTGCAGGTAGTATCCTGTATAGTGACATATGACTATAAGAACAATTTATGGAGGCCCTCTATTTGAGACCCATGAGTATAACAAAATACCAGACAATAGAGATCTAGATATTAGGGTTATAACATATGAGGAACCTGTACTCACATAGCTGTAGGGCATAGGGCCCATGCCCATGTAGCAGATTTATATCCTATTTAACACTCAGGTTTTCATAAATTATGTTTACAGACCCCTCCTGTAATTTGGACGGTAGCTACAGTTGGATCTCCAATAACAGGCATGTCTAGTTTTGGGTTATTACATATCTACTGTTGTACTTTTCTCACTCTAGAATTGCTGCAAATATGGTTTAAACCTAGGGATATCCAGGCAGATCTGTGTATATTCCCCACCTATTCATGGGAGAGTTCATATCCCCTCCTTGTCCCATATATATTTACAGTGTGGAGATCACCTCTCGACTGAAGACAGATAGATACACCCCACCCCCAACTGCATCTTCCTAACCCATACTTTTAAACGTGACTCATAATGGAGTACCCTATTGCTAGAAGACATAGCTATTTAGTGGGGAATTTAATGAGTTTCATTGTTGTTCATATATGTTAAATCTTGAGGATGTATTCCCACTTATAGCTAAATATACAGTTTAGGTATTTGTATATTATTAGAATTACCTATTGGGACTAATTAAATGGACAGTCTAGGCCAAAATAAATTTTCATGATTCATATAGAGCATGCAATTTTAAATAATTTTCCAATTTACTTTAATCACCAATTTTGCTTTGTTCTCTTGGTATTCTTAGTTGAAAGCTTAACCTAGGAGGTTCATATGCTAATTTATTAGACCTTGAAGCCCACCTCTATCAGATTGTATTTTAACAGTTTTTCACTACTAGAGGGTGTTAGTTCACATATTTCATATAGATAACACTGTGCTCGTGCACGTGAAGTAATCTGGGAGCAGGCACTGATTGGCTAGACTGCAAGTCTGTCAAAAGAACTGAAATAAAGGGGCAGTTTGCAGAGGCTTAGATACAAGATAATCACAGAGGTTAAAAGTATATTATTATAACTGTGTTGGTTATGCAAAACTGGGAAATGGGTAATAAAGGGATTATCTATCTTTTAAAACAATAAAAATTCTGGTGCAGACTGTCCCTTTAAGTCTCAAGAAATTGCTGGCTCCGTCCCCGTCCCCCCTCATACTTTACTGGTTAAGCTAAAGGGATATATCCCCACTTTTACACCCTTAATCCCTTTATATGTATGTTCCATCTAAGTGGCTTTTGCTAACCCCCCCCCCCACCACTGCATAAATCAAAAGGAGGTCCCAATATTATCAGAGCCGCTATATAAGACTACAATGACCACTCGTATAGTATATACACATGAAATATATTCTTGATCACTAATACTCTGTTTTGCTGCTATTACACAGCAGATATGTTCGAATGTTATTATTTTATTGCCAATGAGTGTAAATGCTGAAGCACTGTTCTACAGTGGTACTGATGCCTTTTGGTTTTTTTTTGTGTGGCACAGATGTCATTGTATTGCATATTTTCTATGTTTATGAAAGAACCTGTTTAGGAAAGAATGTGTTCCTAATTCTGTATGCCTTTAAAGACCTCAAAAAAAAGTTAAAACGTATATGCATTTGTGATTGGCTGGTGGCTGTCACATGATACGGGGGAGTGGAAATAGACATAACTTCGCAATTTATTTAAAAAAAACTACTATTCATTTGAAGTTCAGACTAAGTGCTATTGCATTGTCTTCTTATCATGCATTTGTTGGTTATGCAAATATACTGTATTGATTGGTCCTTTAAGGTTGTGTGACTCTGCTTGAGACTGTACCCTGAGGACACTGCATGTGGTGTGAGCTCTCCCTTTAAGACTGCATGCACCACCTGTCTTTGTGAATGCTGTGATCTGTCCCTTTAATACTGTATTTAGAGTGCTTTAAGGCTGTATTTATTGTGTGAGTGCATCTGTCCCTTTAAGACTGCGTGTTTTCTGTGTGTGGTGTAATCTATTTCTTTAAGGCGTGTACCATTAAAATTGTGTGCAGTTGTCCCTTTAAAGGCTGTGTGCCTGTCTCTTTAAGACGGTGCCCTTTTAAAGCTCTGTTCGCTAAGGTGCTTCATGGGTCCCAGTAGCTAACAGCCCCAAATGTGTAATTTATGTGACAGGGGTAGTATCCTAAAGGGCTTTTGTCAAAGAGAGTGATTTTTGTTCATGCTGCAGTAAGGTGTCCTGTACCTTTTAAGGAGGCATAGAAGATCAATTAGGCCTTAAAGGGACATGGATGTTAAAATATTTCCTTCATGATTCAGATGGAGAATACAATTTTAGACAACTGTCCAATTTACTTTATTATTTAATTTGCTTCATTCTCTTGGTATCCTTTGTTGAAGCAGCAGCAATGCATTACTAGGAGCATTGGGAAAGCCAATAACATGAGATATATATGTGCAGCCTCCAATCAGCATCTCCTGAGTCTACCTAGGTATCCCTGTCAATAAAATAATTCAAGAGAACAAAACAGTTTAGATAATAGAAGTAAATTAGAAAGTTTCAAATTGCATGCTCTATCTGAATAATGAAAGAAAATGTTTTGAGTTTTATGTCCCTTTAATGCCTGAGGAGGAGTCCGGACTCCAGGGGAGAGGTGCCTGGTACTAGTCTGAAGGATACACAGCCTTGTGTTTGTCTCTCAGACTGTGTATGGTATCAGCTGTTCTTTTAAGACTGTGTGCTTTGGGTATTTGTGCTCCTTTACCAATAAGATTGTGTGTGTGTGGTATAAGTTGTCTTTTTAAAGGGACCCTTAAAACCTTCTGTTTCCATGTAATTATCATTTATTTTTACCATTTATTTTTAGATTTTAATGTTATTTGTTTTTTTATGTATTTATCTAAGCTCTGCTCAAATATTTTTAATTGTCAATGTTACCCCTAAACCACCGCATACTGAATGCGGTGGTAGTCGCCATGTTATAACGCACGTTGCATCCGATATCCTATTGACTTGATGTGCACTCTCGTATTCACTACCGCGAATGCGCATACTAAGCAAAATGTTTGCCGCATCTATGAAGCTCGTTCTCAGTAACTTCATAAACGAGCTTCATAGATTTAGTGGATTGCAACCATTTTCACTGAATGATAGCTGTGTGAGAGGACCGGCTTGTCAGTGCTAAGCCTCAGTGATTATTGTTAGCAGGGACTTTAAACACTTGTCCTTAGGATTTTGTGTTTTTTGTTTTATTCATAAAGTTTTTTTAGTTTTTAAAATGCAAATCCCTTTTTTTTATTTTTTTATTATAGGTGTTCCAATTTTTGTTTTTTTTACATTTACTTGCGCTTTCTGTTTCTGAGCGCTCCATGCCGAATCCGTGCAGACGTGGATGTGAGTGGACAAAACCGGAAGTCTGTGCTTATTGCTGTGAGCGCACAGGAATGTAGACATCACGCTCACAGCATAACTAAAAAACTACTGCTGCTATAAAGTTTGCAGCTATTATCTTTATTTTTTTTCTCAAGAATATCTTTTAAACCGGCATCAGCTAGTGTTTGCTATAAAGCTATAGCTAATACACTTGTAAGCTAATCATTCTTTTTTACTCTGTTCATAATGTAAAATTCATTCTTGTGGTGTGAGGGAAAGAGGGATAGGTAGGGATCGCCCAACACACTGTTCAGCGAGGCGGCTGCTGTCTCAAATTATTGTGGTATCTTCAACACTAAGCTGTGTCACCCTTCTACCCCTCTCCTTTCTCTCCAAGCTCCCGGGATCCCGCTCAAGCCATACATTTTTTTTTCTTTCCTATACCTTTCAGAGTTTGTTTAGATCGGACCCTTTGCAAATCTTCTCCTTAGTTTTTGATTTGCGGCTTTGACCAGCAGCTCACGCTCTCTGTGCTCCTCATGTTATAGCATCAGTAGCTTGTCTAATTAGCAGGTATTAGGAAGATCATAAAAGATACTGTAGGGAATGCTTCATTTGTCTTGTTTAGGAGTAGGGAGGGGTCAGCTATAGTGTTCTGTTCTGCGCACACCATGGATAATAATTATCAGGCAGCCATATGATCATTATTATCCATGGTGTGCACAGAACACTACACTATAGCTGACCTCTTCCCTACTCCTAAACAAGAAAAAAAAGGGATGTGCATTTTAAAAACTAAATCAAAATCCTAATAACAAGTGTTTAAAGTCCCTTTAAAGGCTGAGTGAGTTGTGTGCATGAGTGTACGTGTCTGACCCTTTAAGGCTGAGTGCATTGCTTTGAGAGAGTGCAAGGTTGTGTGTGTGCACATACAGTGATCTGTCCCTTTTTAAAGGTTGTGTGCATTGTGTGTATGCCTACCCCTTTAAGACTGAGTGTGGTGGTTGTGCACCTGTACTAATATGATTGCATGTGTGTGGCCCTTTTAAGTCTGTGTTGTGTCTGCTGGTCCCTTTAAAGGCTGTGTGCATTGTGTGACTGCGCCTATCCCTTTAAGACTGAGTGTTGCTTGGGTGCTTGTGCGCCTTTACCATTAAGATTGCATGCATGTGGTTTGTTATCCCTTTAAGTCTGTGCGTGTTGTGCCTGTCCCTTTAAAGGCTGTATGCATTATTTGTGTATGCCTACCCCTTTAAGACTGAGTGTTCTTTGGGTGGTTGTGCGCCTTTACCATTAAGATTGCATGTGTGTGGTGTGTTGCCCCTTTAAGTCTGTGTATGTGTGCCTGTCCCTTTAAAGGCGGTGCGCATTGTGTGTGTGTGCCTGTCCCTTTAAGACTGAGTGCTCCTTGGATGCTTGTGCACCAGTGCCATTAAGATTGCTTGTGTGTGGTGTGTTGCCCCTTTAAGTCTGTGTGCATTGTGTGTATGCATACCCCTTTAAGACCGAGTGTTTCGTAGGTGGTTATGTGCCTGTACTATTAAGATTGCATATGTGTGGTGTGCTGTCCCTTTAAGTCTGTGTGCGTGTTGTGTGTGCTTGTCTCTTTAAAAGCTGTGTGCATTATGTGTGTCTGTGCCTATCCCTTTAAGACTGTGTTCAGTGGGTGCTAGTGCACCTGTACCATTAATATTGCATGCATGTGGTGTGCTGCCCCTTTAAGTATGTGTACGTTGTGTGTGTGCCTGTCTCTTTAAAGTCTGTGTGCATTATGTGTGTCTGTGAATATCCCTTTAAGGCTGAGTATTCCTTGGGTGCTTGTGCGACTGTACTATTAAGATTGCATGCGTGTGGTGTGTTGCCCCTTTAAGTCTGTGTGCGTTGTGTATGCTTGTCCCTTTAAAGGCTGTGTGCATTGTGTGTCTGTGCCAATCCCTTTAAGACTGAGTGTTCCTTGGGTGCTTGTACGCCTGTACCATTAAGATTGCATGTGTATGGTGTGTTGCCCCTTTAAGTCTGTGTGCGCTGTGTGTGTGTGCTTGTCCCTTTAAAAGCTGTGTGCATTGTGTTTGTGCCTGTCCCTTTTAAGACTAAGTGTTCCTTGGGTGCTTGTGCACCTGTGCCATTAAGATTGCTTGTGTGTGGTGCAGATATCCCAACCTGCAAAAGTTCATTTCAGGGAGGTGGGTTCACCTGCTACTGCGCCGCCACCCCCCCCTCCCAGTTATATATTGGACACCTTGAAACCCTAAATAAGATAGAGACTTATCATTAAAGTAGCTTCCCACTAAAGTCACATTAAAAAAAAGTAGCTTTATTGCACAACCGCATACAACAAACCTATTTTTCAGTGATCGTACGCTTGTTGAATGCTTAAATATTTTAGAATATGAAGTTTAATTACGTGCAGTAAATAAGGTAGTATTTGTGTTTTATTTTATTAGAATAAGTGGGGGCTTTTTGGTTACTGATGCAGGCTTTGAGGGGTCTATAACGTCCCAGCAACTAAAGGCATTCCTAAAGAAACACTTTTATGGATTTGGGCCACATTGGATCATGGTACTTGGAATTTTAGGGAGATTGCATTCCATTTGCTGGCATCAGGGAGCCGCAATTACAATCAGGGAGACTCCCTGAACTTCAGGGAGAGTTGGGATGTCTGGTGGTGTGTTGCCCCTTTAAGTCTGTGTGCATTGTGTGTGCGCCTGTCCCTTTTAAGGACTATGTGCAATTGTGTTGCATCTATCCTTTTTAAGTCGGAGTGTTCCTTGGATGCTTGTGTGCCTGTACCATTAAGATTGCATGAGTGTGGTTTGTTGTCCCTTTAAGTCTGTGTGCGTTGTGTGTGCTTGTCCCTTTAAAGGCTGTGTGCATTGTGTGTGCGCCTATCCCTTTAAGACTAAGTGTTCCTTGTGTGCCTGTACCATAATTTCATGCATGTGGTGTGCTGTCCCCTTAAAGGTACATGAAACTCACAATTTTTCTTTCATGATTTAAGAAAGAGCATGCAATTGGCTCACCCATGTGCATTGATATTTCTTCAACAAACGATATCTGAAGAATGAAGCAAATTAAATAATAGAAATAAATTGGAATGTTGTTTAAAATTGTATTCTGTATCTGAACCATGTTAGAAAAAAATTGTTTCATGTCCCTTTAAGTCTGTGTGCCTGCCCCTTTAAGACTTTGAGAGTGTGCAAGGTTCACATACTGTGATCTGTCCCTTTAAGACTGTGTGTGGCGTGAGTTGTCTATTTAAAGGCTGTGTGTGCATGCCCCTTTAAGACTGTTCCCTTTTGCTTTTGGAGATATAACCAGTCCTGCATTATTGTTGGTCACTCCATACCAATTTTTAAAGTTAAATATTGCTGTAAATCCAAGAAAATAACTTACATTTAATTAAATGTTGTTAAATCTGCAGCTCTGCTAGAAAAAAAAAAACATAATAAAAATGAACTTCGTCAGAAATTCACTTTTCATCGTGTAGTGTTACAAACAAATAAAGCATGTTTAAAAAAAACACAGGAAAAAAAAACCTTTATTCTGATTGGTTGCTGTATGCCACATGATCATAAAGCCATGAGGTGCATTTGAATCTTGCTGACTTCCTGTATACAAGCTTCTGGAAGGTTGAAATTGCGTCAAATTTTTTTGAGATGTTTGTGCTGTGTTTAGCAGGTGAGATTTGCATTACTTTGTTGTATTAAATATGTGATTTATATCTTATATTCAGCAGTGATATTTATATCATGTGTTTGCCTGCAGATGAGTGTGTATATGAGCCAAGTGCTTAAATTGTCTGCTTATTATGCTTTCAATGTGACCTAGTAAACTGTTTAGCTGCATTGCAATGCAGAATCATATAAATGCACTATCTTCACTACCTATGCTTTCTCCATTAATACTGCAAGCATTTTGCTGTTAAACTTTTATAAAATATTTCTTGATGTTATAAACGTTTAGTTGTGTAGCATTGATTTGATCTATAGCTCAGATTACAAATAAGAGACAGTACTCTTGATTTCAGTGGATAAAAAGTTCCTAAGTAAATGAGATACAGCTCTGCAGTGTAAAAAACAAACTGCTTTGTACTGACTGAATGGAATGTGTAGCTTGTTTGTGTGTAAGAACATAATTAGACTAGGAAGGAACTGAAACTTTTGCAATGGCAGATTATTATTTTTTTAGTGTAAGAGATCAGTCTGTAAATGTCTCTAGAAGTATCCAATAGAAATAGCCAACATTTAAAGAAATGGGTATATTACACACCTGCTAGTAAATTACTCTTTACATTCATTCAGTGGGCTTTGTGTTGTTTGAGCATGTTTTGTATACAGTATTGTGAAAATGCTTCTATTTAAATGCATTTATGCACATTTCTGGTTTTCCCTTTCTATTTAAAGGGACAGTAAAATTGTGTTAATGTATTTCCAATGACTTGTTATACCAGCTGCAGAGTATATAAAGTGTATGGGGAATTGCATTTTCTGTTTTATTTATAAGATATTAAATTTCTGGTTTTAAAATTGGTTGACCTTGCAGGTACAATTGATCTCAGTATGTTACCAGTTTGTGTACACACATTTGCTTCATTATCTTGTCTGTTTGTAATCCAAACCCCAATACTTACAATGGAAAAGTATTTTATTTAGTTATCTCTTCTACCCACCAGGAGTGTCATTTCTTCTGCTGGCTGTGTTTGCATAGTTTGTCAATTACTTGTCCTTAAAGGGACAGTCTAGTCAGACTTAAACTTTCATGATTCAGATAGTGTATGCAATTTTAAACAACTTTCCAATTTTCTTTGATCTTTTTATATTCTTAGTTGAAAGCTAACCTAGGTAGGCTCATAAGCCCTTGGAGGCCGCTTCTTATCTAAATGTATTTGACAGTTTTTACTGCTAGATGGCTTTAGTTCATGTGTTTCATATAAATAACATTGTGCACGTGGCCGTGGTGATGTTTGAGTAAGTACATTTATTGCCTGACATGCAAGTCTGTCAAAAGGTCTGAGATAAGGAGGCTGTCTTTAGAAGCATCAATACAAGTTAATGGCTTTTATTTTGATTAAGCAACTACAAAGTATATGAAATCATTAAAGGGACAGTATACACCAATTTTCCTTTAACTGCATGTAATAGACACTACTATAAAGAATATGCACAGATACTAATCTAAAAATCCAGTATAAACCATTTTACAAACGTACTTGGAAGCTCCCAGTTTAGCACTGTTGATGAGGTAGTCTGGGGCACTCACTGTAAGGGGCTTGGTAAACAAAAAAAGATATTTTTCTTCATTTAAAACATAGCTGTTCTAGTGCTGCTGGTCTCATATAGAAAACGAACACCCACTGCATGCAGATCTGCTCACATTGAGCTGCAGACACAGAGGACGCTTTTTCGTTGCCTTGGAGATGTCAGCTTGCAGAGAAGGCTGATTGGTTGCCGGTGCACCAGCATTCTCAAACACTGCTCAGTTTCTGAGCACGGATGAATAAGCCAGGCAGTCTGTGCATGAGCAGGTGTACAGAGGTTGTATGACTGACTGCCCTGCTTATTGGTCTTTGAAAGTTGATGCAAATGCAAAAACAATATTAATGGATTTTAATTATAAAAATGTAAATGTCAAGTTCATTATTTTTTTTTTATTTTTTTTTAAATGGTTTTTGTTCTCAAAATGGCCTGTCCTTTTTAAGTCCAAAAACTTTCAGTATAGGTTGGGATACCACAGGCTAAATCAGCTATTTCAAATGCCAAAATAAGGGTAAACAATGCAATGCACTCCAGCAGGTAAAATACATCATTTCGAACAAATTAAAGGGACATGCCACCAACATTTTTTCTTTTGATTTAGAAAGAGAATGCAATTTTAAACATCTTTCTAATTTACTTATATTATCTAATTTGTTTTATTTTCTTGATATTCTTTGATGAAAAGCATATCTAGATATGCTCACTAGCTGCACATAGAAGCATCATGTGATTGGCTCACCATGTGCATTGCTTTTTCTTCAAATAAGGATATTTAAAAAATGAAGCAAAATAAATTATGGAAGTTAATTGTAATGTTTTTTAAATTTCAATTCTCTATCTGAATCATGAAAGAAAGATTTTGGGTTTAGTGGCCCTTTAAAGAGGAGAACATTTTTGAGTAAACTGTCCCTTTAAGTATGAGTGTGGTTGCATGGTGTGTTTGTTTTTACTATGTGTCTGTCTCTCATAAGAAATCCTTTTGTATACTGTTGCCATAGCCTGACTACCTCTGCTAGGTTACTTCTCTAATTGGAATCGATAATGTAAATGTATTAAGTCTATTTTGTCTCTTCTAGCTGGCTTATTTGGAATATCTGTCCAGCTCAAAAATGGCTCCAGCGGTTAGAAACAGGTGATGGCATGGCAGAATGGCTTTATGGAAACTTCAAGCATGTGACAGCTTAATTTTCTTCCACAAGGCTGTGAGACCAGTTTGCAGGTAAGTACAGGTTATTAATATGTAGGTGTCACATGGTCACTGGCAGATGTTACAGTGAGCTCTCTGCACATGGTGGCAGCTGTAGTTACGGACACTAAGAGCAGTCCGCGGCTGCTCCTGGTGCCCGTGACTACAGCTGTAAAGCTATGGTGGGGCGTAAACTATTTCTGAAGCCTCTGGACAAGTGACTAGTCTAAAATAATTAATTTCTGCCCCTAGGATTATATTTTATTTCCCCCTATTTTCAAAGACTGCTTAACAGCATAATTTACTTCTCTCCCGTAAAGCCCAACATGGTCATTGGCTGACGTTACAGTGAGCTCTCTGCACATGGTGGCAGCTGTAGTTACGGACACTAAGAGCAGTCCGCACCTGCTCCTGGTGCCCGTGACTACAGCTGTAAGGCTATGGTGGGGCGTAAACTGTTTCTGAAGCCTTTGGGCATGTATAGTCTAAAATAAAATACTGCCTCTAGCATGGCATTCTCCCCCCCCCCCTTATTTTCAATGGCTGCTTAACAGCATAATTTACTTTCTTCCCTCCTGATAGTCCCAACATGGTCACTGGCAGACGTTACAGTGAGCTCTCTGCACATGGTGGCAGCTGTAGTTTGCGGACACTAAGAGCAGTCCGCACCTGCTCCTGGTGCCCGTGGCTACAGCTGTAAGGCTATGGTGGGGCGTAAACTGTTTCTGAAGCCTTTGGGCATGTATAGTTTAAAATAAATTACTGCTTTTAGCATGGCATCCCCCTCCCCCCCCCCCCCCCTTATTTTCAATGGCTGCTTAACAGCATAATTTACTTTCTTCTGTCCTGTTAGACCCAACATGATCACTGGCAGATGTTACAGTGAGCTCTCTGCACATGGTGGCAGCTGTTTTTATGGACATGTGGAGCAGTGCGCGCCTGCTCCCTGTGCCCATGGATTCAGCTGTAAAGCTATGGTGGATTGTAAATTGTCTCTTGATGCCTATGAGCATGATATTTTAAAATAAAATAATTTACCTCTAATATAGCATTTTGAATTTTCCCTTTTTCCCCTATTTTTCAAAGTAAAGTTTCTGACTTTATGGTCTATATTAAATAAAAATAGCCTAATGCATTTTCTCCTATTAAAGTACATGACCACTTATAAAATAGCATATCGCTCCTTTTCAAAGTACTCTTAAGGACCCTTGTCTTGTTTTCCTACATGACTGCTTCACACATGCTATATCCAAGTAACTCCTCTTTGCCAAAGATCTCTTTTCCATATGTTTATTAGTGGTAGGTACAGTAAACGGTCTTCATAGCAGCGGTGTCTTGGGAAGTGGAAGCAGCGGGCCCCTGCTGAAGCTACCCAAGGCTAGTTATATACTGTGGTACATTACAAGTTTGTCTCCTCAGCCTTAGGTCATGCTCCCCATTATATGTCCCATGCAAGCCCAACCCAGAAAATGCACAACTAACATTCATGGTACACTCTTGTTGTATTTATTATTTCTCTGTCACTGACTATAATCACCAAATCTTTACTAACTTAATTCCTGATCCTTTTATACCATTCCACAGACACCTAGATTTCTTACTCTTCTTATGCTCTTTATTTTATATTTGTTGCATTTATGAAATTTTGATATGGAGTGACTGTTAGGCGGTAGTTTTGAAGCATTTGGTTATAAAACTAACCACTTAAACCCACTAAATAGATATGCTGTACAGCCCAGAATATAGACCTTAAGACTTTATGTTCATTCTTCTAAATGTTTTATCTCTGCATGTTCTACTTGAGTATTAACTATAGGCAATGCAAATTTACCACAATGTCCTGTTTCTTACATTAAATAGTATTTTTATTTATTTTTTCTAATCTGCAGGTGATGCTAAAGTTATCAGATCGACAGCACCAGTTGACATACAGCCAACACTTAGTGTCTAGTTCATTGTCAAAAGAAATGTTTGTGCCTCTTTTGTTACAACAGGTAAGAGTTAAATTGTTGTAAAATACATTCAATTCATAGTATTCAAGCTGTTTCTGGTATAACAGTAGATACTTTTTGTTGCAGACATATAGTATAATTAAATGGTGATAATAGTCAAACCATTACATGCTCTAATTTGTTATTAGCAAATGGAATTTTAGGACTAGCGACCCTGCATTATTGTGTGTTTTAACCCGCAAAGGGGTAAATACAGAGTAGAAGTACTTCTTTGGACCAGCAAAGCAGTGCTGTTGTGTTACTGATTGTATCTGCTTGGGACTAAACACATAGCATTAGAGCATGTCATTTTTAACACCAACAATAATGTCCTGCTCAAGACCCACAGAGCACTGCTAGTTCCAAGCAGAAAGCGCTGCTGAATAGGACCGGCACTGCTCTGGGGTCCCAAGCAGTATTTCTACTGTGTGTGTTAACCCACACAGTGGTGCAGGATCACTAGTCTTAAAATTTACATATTCTAACTAATGTAATTTTACCACTATAATGACTATACTAAGAATATCTTTTAAACCGGCATCAGCTAGTGTTTGCTATATAGCTATAGCTGATACACTTGTAAGCTAATCATTCTTTTTTACTCTGTTCATAATGTAAAATTCATTCTTGTGGTGTGAGGGAAAGAGGGATGGGTAGGGATCGCCCAACACACTGTTCAGCGAGGCGGTTGCTGTCTCAAATTTATTCTGGTATCTTCAACACTAAGCTGTGTCACCCTTCTACCCCTCTACTTTCTCTCCAAGCTCCCGGGATCCCGCTCAAGCCATACATTTTTTTTTTTTCTTCTTTCAAATACCTTTCAGAGTTTGTTTAGATCGGACCCTTTGCAAATGTTCTCCTTAGTTTTTGGTTTGTGGCTTTGACCAGCAGCTCACGCTCTCTGTGCTCCTCATGTTATAGCATCAGTAGCTTGTCTAATTAGCAGGTATTAGGAAGATCATAAAAAATACTGTAGGGAATGCTTCATTTGTCTTGTTTAGGAGTAGGGAGAGGTTAGCTATAGTATAGTGTTCTGTTCTGCGCACACCATGGATAATAATTATCAGGCAGCCATATGATCATTATTATCAATGGTGTGCACAGAACACTACACTATAGCTGACCTCTACTCATAAACAAGAAAAAAAAAGGGATTTGCATTTTAAAAACTAAATCAAAATCCTAATAACAAGTGTTTAAAGTCCCTTTAAAGGCTGAGTGAGTTGTGTGCATGAGTGTACGTGTCTGACCCTTTAACGCTGAGTGTATTGCTTTGAGAGAGTGCAAGGTTGTGTGTGTTTGCTATATAGCTATAGCTAATACACTTGTAAGCTAATCATTCTTTTTTACTCTGTTCATAATGTAAAATTCATTCTTGTGGTGTGAGGGAAAGAGGGATGGGTAGGGATCGCCCAACACACTGTTCAGCGAGGCGGCTGCTGTCTCAAATTATTGTGGTATCTTCAATACTAAGCTGTGTCACCCTTCTACCCCTCTCCTTTCTCTCCAAGCTCCTGGGATCCCGCTCAAGCCATACATTTTTTTTTTCTTTTCTTTCCTATACCTTTCAGAGTTTGTTTAGATCGGACCCTTTGCAAATCTTCTCCTTAGTTTTTGACCATTACCTGTACCATTAATATTGCATGCGTGTGGTGTGCTGCCCCTTTAAGTATGTGTACGTTGTGTATGTGCCTGTCTCTTTAAAGTCTGTGTGCATTATGTGTGTCTGCGAATATCCCTTTAAGGCTGAGTATTCCTTGGGTACTTGTACGCCTGTACCATTAAGATTGCATGTGTATGGTGTGTTGCCCCTTTAAGTCTGTGTGCGCTGTGTGTGTGTGCTTGTCCCTTTAAAAGCTTTGTGCATTGTGTTTGTGTCTGTCCCTTTTTAAGACTAAGTGTTCCTTGGGTGCTTGTGCACCTGTGCCATTAAGATTGCTTGTGTGTGGTGTGTTGCCCCTTTAAGTCTGTGTGCATTGTGTGCGCCTGTCCCTTTTAAGGACTATGTGCAATTGTGTTGCATCTATCCTTTTTAAGTCGGAGTGTTCCTTGGATGCTTGTTTGCCTGTACCATTAAGATTGCATGCATGTGGTGTGTTGTCCCTTTAAGTCTGTGTGCGTTGTGTGTGCTTGTCCCTTTAAAGGCTGTGTGCATTGTGTGTGTGCGCCTATCCCTTTAAGACTGTGTTCCTTGTGTGCCTGTACCATAATTTCATGCATGTGGTGTGCTGTCCCCTTAAAGGTACATGAAACTCACAATTTTTCTTTCATGATTTAAGAGAGAGCATGTAATTTTAAACAATTTTCCAATTTACTTCCATTATCTTATTTTCTTCGCTCTTTTGATATCCTTTGTTCAAAAGCATATCTAAATAGGCTCAGTAGCTGCTGATTGGCTCACCCATGTGCATTGATATTTCTTCAACAAACGATATCTGAAGAATGAAGCAAAATAAATAATAGAAATAAATTGGAATGTTGTTTAAAATTGTATTCTCTATCTGAACCGTTAGAAAAAAATTGTTTCATGTCCCTTTAAGTCTGTGTGCCTGCCCCTTTAAGACTTTGAGAGTGTGCAAGGTTCACATACTGTGATCTGTCCCTTTAAGACTGTGTGTGGCGTGAGTTGTCTAAAGGCTGTGTGTGCATGTCCCTTTAAGACTGTTCCCTTTTGCTTTTGGAGATATAACCAGTCCTGCATTATTGTTGGTCAATCCATACCAATTTTTTAAGTTAAATATTGCTGTAAATCCAAGAAAATTACTTACATTTAATTAAATGTTGTTAAATCTGCAGCTCTGCTAGAAAAAAAAAAACATAATAAAAATGAACTTCGTCAGAAATTCACTTTTCATCGTGTAGTGTTACAAACAAATAAAGCATGTTTAAAAAAACAAAAACAAAAAGAACCCTTTATTCTGATTGGTTGCTGTATGCCACATGATCATAAAGCCATGAGGTTGCATTTGAATGCTGACTTCCTGTACACAAGCATCTAGAAGGCTGAAATTGCGTAATATTTTTTTGAGATGTTTGTGGTGTTTAGCAGGTGAGATTTGCATTACTTTGTTGTGTTAAATATGTGATTTATATCTTATATTCAGCAGTGATATTTATATCATGTGTTTGCCTGCAGATGAGTGTGTATATGAGCCAAGTGTTTAAATGATTGTCAGCTTATTGCTTTAAATGTGACCTAGTAAACTGTTTAGCTGCATTGCAGAATCATATAAATGCACTATCTTCACTAACTATGCTTTCTCCATTAATACTGCAAGCATTTTGCTGTTAAACTTTTACAAAAGATTTCTTGATGTTTAATAAACGTTTAGTTGTGTAGCATTGATTTGATCTATAGCTCAGATTACAAATAAGAGACAGTACTCTTGATTTCAGTGGATAAAAAGTTCCTAAGTAAATGAGATACAGCTCTGCAGTGTAAAAAACAAACTGCTTTGTACTGACGAATGGAATGTGTAGCTTGTCTGTGTGTAAGAACATAATTAGGCTAGGAAGGAACTGAAACTTTTCCAATGGCAGATTATTATTTTTTTAGTGTAAGAGATCAGTCTGCAAATGTCTCTAGAAGTATCCAATAGAAATAGCCAACATTTTAAATAAATGGGTATATTACTTGCACAAGGAAGGTTTTTTTTTTTTTTTTAATTTTTTTTTTTTTTTAAAACAAAAAGGGAAAAAACTTGTCTGCTAGTAAATTACTCTTTACATTCATTCAGTGGGCTTTGTGTTTGAGCATGTTTTGTATACAGTATTGTGAAAATGCTTCTATTTAAATGTATTTATGCACATTTCTGCTTTTGTCTTTTGTCTTTTCTATTTAAAGGGACAGTATACAGTAAAATTTGTTTTTGCTTAATGTATTTCCAGCTGCAGAGTATATAAAGTGTATGGGGAATTGCATTTTCAGGTTTATTTATAAGATATTAAATTTCTGGTTTTATGGTTGACCTTGCAGGTACAATTGATCTCATTATGTTACCAGTTTGTGTACACACATTTGCTTCCTTATCTTGTGTCTGTAAACCAAACCCCAATACTTACAATGGAAAAGTATTTTATTTAGTTATCTCTTCTACCCACCAGGAGTGTCATTTCTTCTGCTGGCTGTGTTTACATAGTTTGTCAATTACTTGGACTTAAAGGGACAGTCTAGTCAGACTTAAACTTTCATGATTCAGAAAGTGCATGCAATTTTAACAAACTTTCCAATTTGCTTTGATCTTTTTGTATTCTTAGTTGAAAGCTAACCTAGGTAGGCTCATAAACCCTTGGCGACCGCTTCTTATCTGAATGTATTTGACAGTTTTTACTGCTAGATGGCTTTAGTTCATGTGTTTCATATAAATAACATTGTGGCCGTGGAGTTATTTGAGTAAGTACATTTATTGCCTGACATGCAAGTCTGAGATAAGGAGGCAGTCTTCAGAAGCATCAATACAAGTTAATGGCTTTTATTTTGATTAAGCAACTACAAGAATATGACATCATTAAAGGGACAGTATACACAAATTTTCATTTAACTGCATGTAATAGACACTACTATAAAGAATAATATGCACAGATACTAATCTAAAAATCCAGTATAAAACATTTTACAAACTTACTTGGGAGCTCCCAGTTTAGCACTGTTGATGAGGTAGTCTGGGGCACTCACTGTAAGGGGCTTGGTAAACAAAGCAGACACTTATCTTCATTTAAAACATATCTGTTCTAGTGCTGCTGGTCTCATAATAGAAAATGAACACCCACTGCATGCAGATCTGCTCACATTGAGCTGCAAACACGGTTGACGCTTTTTCGCCTTAGAGATGTCAGCATGCAGAGAAGGCTGATTGGTTGCCGGTGCACCAGCATTCTCAAGCACTGCTCAGTTTCTGAGCACGGATGAATAAGCCAGGCAGTCTGTGTATGAGCAGGTATACACAGAGGTTGTATGACTGACTGCCCTGCTTATTGGTCTTTGAAAGTTGATGCAAATGCAAAAACAATATTAATGGATTTTAATTATAAAAATGTAAATGTCAAGTTCATTATATTTTTTTTATTTTTTTTAAATGGTTTTTGTTCTCAAAATGACTGTCCTTTTTAAGTCCTAAAACTTTCAGTATAGGTTGGGATACCACAGGCTAAATCAGCTATTTCAAATGCTAAAATAAGGGTAAACTAGCTACTTGTAAACAATGCAATGCACTCCAGCAGATAAAATAGATAATTTCGAACAAATTAAAGAGGAGAACATTTCTTAGTAAACTGTCCCTTTTAAGTATGTTGTGTGGTTGCATGGTGTGTGTTTGTTTTTAATGTGTGTGTGTGTGTGTATATATACTCACAGGCTAAAGAATGGTTTCTCAAATTATTATAATAAATCCTTTTGTATACTGTTGCCATAGCCTGACTACCTCTGCTAGGTTACTTCTCTAATTGGAATCTATAACGTAAATGTATTAAGTCTGTTTTGTCTCTTCTAGCTGGCTTATTTGGAATATCTGTCCAGCTCAAAAATGGCTCCAGCGGTTAGAAACAGGTGATGGCATGGCAGAATGGCTTTATGGAAACTTCAAGCATGTGACAGCTTAATTTTCTTCCACAAGGCTGTGAGACCAGTTTGCAGGTAAGTACAGGTTATTAATATGTAGGTGTCACATGATCACTAGAATTATTTTATTTCCCCTTATTTTCAAAGGCTGCTTAACAGCATAATTTACTTCTCTCCCGTAAAACCCAACATGGTCACTGGCAGATGTTGCAGTGAGCTCTCTGCACATGGTGGCAGCTGTAGTTACGGACACTAAGAGCAGTCCGCACCTGCTCCTGGTGCCCGTGGCTACAGCTGTAAGGCTATTGTGGGGTGTAAACTGTTTCTGAAGCCTTTGGGCATGTATAGTCTAAAATAAATTACTGCCTTTAGCATGGCATTTCCCCCCCCCCCCCCCTTATTTTCAATGGCTGCTTAACAGCATAATTTACTTTCTTCTGTCCTGATAATCCCTACATGGTCACTGGCAGACGTTACAGTGAGCTCTCTGCACATAGTGGCAGCTGTAGTTACGGACACTAAGAGCAGTCCGCACCTGCTCCTGGTGCCCGTGGCTACAGCTGTAAGACTATGGTGGGGAGTAAACTGTTTCTGAAGCCTTTGGGTATGTATAGTCTAAAATAATTACTGCCTCTAGCATGGCATTTTATTCTCCCCCCCCCTATTTTCAATGGCTGCTTAACAGCATAATTTACTTTTTTCTGTCCTGTTAGACCCAACATGATCACTGGCAGATGTTACAGTGAGCTCTCTGCACATGGTGGCAGCTGTTTTTATGGACATGTGGAGCAGTGCGCGCCTGCTCCCTGTGCCCATGGATTCAGCTGTAAAGCTATGGTGGATTGTAAATTGTCTCTTGATGCCTATGAGCATGATATTTTAAAATAAAATAATTTACCTCTAATATAGCATTTTGAATTTTCCCTTTTTCCCCTATTTTTCAAAGTAAAGTTTCTGACTTTATGGTCTATATTAAATACAAATAGCCTAATGCATTTTCTCCTATTAAAGTACATGACCACTTATAAAATAGCATATTGCTCCTTTTCAAAGTACTCTTAAGGACCCTTGTCTTGTTTTCCTACACGTCTGCTTCACACATGCTATATCCAAGTAACTCCTCTTTGCCAAAGATCTCTCTTTTCCATATGTTTATTAGCGGTAGGTACAGTAAACGGTCTTCATTGCAGCGGTGTCTTTGGGAAGTGGAAGCAGCGGGCCCCTGCTGAAGCTACCCAAGGCTAGTTATATACTGTGGTACATTACAAGTTTGTCTCCTCAGCCTTAGGTCATGCTCCCCATTATATGTCCCATGCAAGCCCAACCCAGAAAATGCACAGCTAACATTCACGGTAAACTATTCTGTTGCATTTATTATTGCTCTGTCACTGCCTATAATCACCAAGTCTTTACTAACTTAATTCCTGATCCTTTTATACCATTTCACAGACACCTGGATTTCTTTCCCTTCTTATGCTCTTTATTTTATATTTGTTGCATTTATGAAATTATGATATGGAGTGACTGTTAGGCTGTAGTTTTTGTAGCATTTGGTCATATAACTAACCACTTAAACCCACTAAATAGATATGCTGTACAGCCCAGAATATAGACCTTAAGACTTTATCTTCATTCTTCTAAGTGTTTTAGCTCTGCATGTTCTACTTGAGTATTAACTATAGGCAATGCAAATTTACCACAATGTCCTGTTTCTTACGTTAAGTAGTATGTATTTTTATTTTCCCTGTATCTGTAGGTGATGCTAAAGTTATCAGATCTACAGCACGAGGTGACATACAGCCAACACTAAGTGTCTAGTTCATTGTCAAAAGAAATGTCTGTGCCTCCTTTGTTAAAACAGGTAAGAGTTAAATTGTTGTAAAATACATTAAATTCATAGTATTCAAGCTGTTTCTGGTATAACAGTAGATACTTTTTGTTGCAGACATATAGTATAATTAAATGGTGATAATAGTCAAACCATTACATGCTCTAATTTGTTATTAGCAAATGGAATTTTATGACTAGCGACCCTGCGTTATTGTGTGTTTTAACCCACAAAGGGGTAAAGACAGAGTAGAAGTACTTCTTTGGACCAACAAAGCAGTGCTGGTCCCAATTGGTGGCGCTAGTTACACATCTGAGTTGTGCTACTGATTGTATCTGCTTGGGACTAAACACATAGCATTAGAGCATGTCATTTTTAACACCAACAATAATGTCCTGCTCAAGACCCACAGAGCACTGCTAGTCCCAAGCAGAAAGCGCTGCTGATTGGGACCGGCACTGCTCTGGGGGTCCCAAGCAGTATTTCTACTGTGGGTGTTAACCCACACAGTGGTGCAGGATCACTAGTCTTAAAATGTACATATTCTAACTAATGTAATTTTACCACTATAATGACCCTGTAATGTTGTCCACTTGTCCTTGCAGTGTCTTTTTGTGGCCTGACTGTACTTTTTAATTTTGATAGACTTTTATCCTTAAAGGAATAGGGAAATAATTTGATATTCCTAGTGTGTATCTATCTTGTCTCTTAAAGGGGCATTAAATAGTATGTTGTGGGGCAATATATATTTTTTTTTTTCTAAGATAAAACAGTGTTTAAGCTTCTTAAGCAAGATTGAGCATAGGCAGCTATTTATTATTAAAGGGACAGTCTACGATAGAATTATTGTTTTAAAAAGACAGATAATCCCTTTATTACCCCCCCCCCCCGTTTTTGCACAGCCAGCAGTTATATTAATACTTTTATATTTTTTTAACCTCTGTGATTACTTTGTATCTAAGAAACATCTGACAGCCCCCCTGATCACATGACTGTGACTATATCAAATCTATTGTGTTGTGCTAACTCTTAAATAACTCACTGTGTCTGAACACGGTGTTATCTATATGGTTCACAGCCTCTTGTTGTTAAAAGCAATTTAAAAAATGTGGTACGAGGCAGCCCTCAAGGGCTTAGAAATTAGCATATGAGCCTACCTAGGTTTAGTGTCAACCAAGAAGAAGAAAACAGCAAATTTCATAATAAAAGTAAATTGGAAAGTTGATTAAAATTACAAGTCCTATCTGAATAATGAAAGTTTAATTTTGACTAGACTGTCCCTTTTAATGTAAATGTTCAATGTACTTGCTTGCACAGTGGTAAAAAAAATTAAACTTCAAGGGACAGTACACTGTAAAATAGTTTTTATATTTTATTTTCAATGACTTGTTTATACCAGCTGCAGTAGATAAAATGTGAGAAATTGCATTTTGAGGTTTATTTGTGTATATGAAGTAGCCGGTTTTGTGCTTTTTAAACCACAGCCTATTACAATGGGTTGAGTTTCAGGTAATATCAGATCTCATTATGTTATCACTATGTGTACACACACTTGCTTCCTCATATTTCTCTGGAAAACTAAAGCTCAATACATAGAGGGAACAATGAAAAATAATAATTTTATTACTTTACTATCCTGCACCTCACTGTGAGTGAGTGTAATTTCTTCTGCTGGCTGTGTTTACTTAGGCTATGCAATAGCTGAGACTCCAGTATCAAAACTTTCAGTATAGGTTGGGAAACCACAAGCTAAATAAACTATTTCAAATGCCAAAATAGGGGTAAAGGAGTTACTTAGAAACTATTAAATGCACTCCAGCAGGTAAAAGGGATCATTGAGAACAATTTAAATTGGAGAACATTTTTAGGTGAACTGTCCTCTTTAAAACATCACTCTATCTAATCCATTTAAACAAGTTTCCTATTTTAATTCTGTTATCAATTTTGCTTAGTTTTCGTAGTATCCTTTTGTCAAAGGGACAGTCTACACCAGAATTGTTATTCTTTAAAAAGATAGATAATCCCTTTATTACCCATTCCCCAGTTTTGCATAACCAACACTGTTATATTAAATATACTTTTTTACCTCTGATTACCTTGTATCTAAGCTTCTTCAGACTGCCCCCTTATTTCAGTTCTTTCGACAGACTTAATATTTTACTTGCACACTCCTGGGCTCCTTTCAGCTGACTTGGCTTTATTCTTCAACAAAGGATACCAAAAAGAATAAAGCAAATTTGGTAATAGAAATAAATTGGAAAGTTGTTTAAAATTATATACTGTAGCTGAATCGTGAATGTTTAATTTATAATGTTCAAGTTTAAATATTACTGTATTTTCTTATGTGTTGTAATTTATTTTTTCTGTGTCACTTTTGTCATGTTAACATATATACACACCATTTGGAAACAGATGTGAAAGATAGAAAATACTTTCTTTCCATGACCTTTTAGACAGAGATATTGGTGTGTGTGGGGGGGGTGTTGCTCTTATAATCTGTATATGAATTATCATGCAGTGCGAGAAGAACACTTCACTACACCCCTCTTCTCTGTATTTGCCTCTTAGGGATAGCTACTTTTTATAGCTACTTATGTATTGCTGTGCAAGAACTGAAACTTTGTTTCCTCAACAGATGTAGCAATGTGAAGCGAGAGGTCTTCACCTCAACTGCGTCTGCTGACATCCAGGCTGCAAGTTGGTAAGGACAGAGACTGGGGCTACTGTTGCCTTTCCCATTTATTAGATTCAATTTAGTAACAAACTGCTTTATAAATTATAAAGCAGAAACCTAATGCTGCTGTTAAGCTAAGGTTTTATGATTTGATGATTGTTCATTTGCCACAACAAAGGCAGGAGGTATACATTGTATTCTGTGTTTGACAACTGTGTTTATAGGCGGTGGGGACAGTGCGGCCGACTGCTCTCACCTCCTGTGATCATGGAAAGCTATGCAGATTCCAATCTGTACCTCCAAATGCCTTTTTGGCTTTTTTTTTTTTTTTCTTGGTCTATTGTGAATGTATATCTGTCTCCTGTGCATCTCCCATTAACATTTGTTTAAGGTTATCCGGTCAAGCTGCTGTTTGCTGCATGAAAAGGACACATATGCTGCTCAAGATCTGCTACGTCATTCTGCTGCACAAGATGAGACTTCGCTGGGACACCATTCAAGTATGACAAGGATTCAACCAGATTCATCCGTCCTCAGACGTGTTCAGAACGCCAAGTTGGTATATGATATGTATAATGTATTATTATTATTTTTTATTATGTATAATATGTATATTATGTTCTGTATAATATATTATTATTCTGTATAAAGTTATAATCTGTAGTATGGTAACTGAACACATTGAATTCTGTGTCTGCAGAAGTGTTCACGGATAGTGAGAGTAGAGTGCGGCTGCTCTCACTGTCTGTGATCATGGGAAGCTAATCAGATTTCAGTTTGTTTGGTTATCTATTGTACAATATTTTTATAATTATGTATAATATGTATAATTGTTCTGTATAATATATATTATGTATAAAATGTATGTTCTGTATATTTTATTATTATGTATAATATGTATGCTCTATTATTATGTATATGTATTTTCTATAATGTATAATATGTATGTTCTATATATTATGTAAAATGTATTTTTTATATATTATGTATAATATGTATGCTCTATTATTATGTATATGTATTTTCTATAATGTATAATATGTATGTTCTATATATTATGTAAAATGTATTTTTTATATATTATGTATAATATGTATGTTTAGTATGTTCTGTATAATATATTATTATTATTATTCTGTATAAAGTTATAATTTGTAGTATGGTAACTGAACACATTGAATTCTGTGTCTGCTGAAGTGTTCACGGATAGTGAGAGTAGAGTGCGGCTGCTCTCACTGTCTGTGATCATGGGAAGCTAATCAGATTTCAGTTTGTTTGGTTATCTATTGTACAATATTTTGTACAATATTTTTATAATTATGTATAATTGTTCTCTATAATATATATTATGTATATGTATAGATTATTATGTATATGTATAGATTATGTATAATATGTATGTTCTATTTATTATTATGTATATGTATTTTCTATAATGTATTAAATGTATTTTCTATTTTTTATTATTATTATGTATAATATGTATTTTCTATTATTATTATTATTATTATTTATAATATGTATTTTTTATTATTATTATTATGTATTTTCTATTTATATTATTATTATTATTATTATTTATAATATGTATTTTCTATATTCTGTATAAAGTTATAATTTGTAGTATGGTAACTGAACACATTGAATTCTGTGTCTGCTGAAGTTGTCACGGATAGTGAGAGTAGAGTGCGGCTGCTCTCACTGTCTGTGATCATGGGAAGCTAATCAGATTTCAGTTTGGTTATCTATTGTACAATATTTTGTACAATATTTTTATAATTATGTATAATTGTTCTCTATAATATATATTATGTATATGTATAGATTATGTATATGTATAGATTATGTATAATATGTATGTTCTATTTATTATTATGTATATGTATTTTCTATAATGTATTAAATGTATTTTCTATTTTTTATTATTATTATGTATAATATGTATTTTCTATTATTATTATTATTATTATTATTATTATTTATAATATGTATTTTTTATTATTATTATTATTATGTATTTTCTATTTATATTTATTATTATTATTATTTATAATATGTATTTTCTATATTCTGTATAAAGTTATAATGTGTAGTATGGTAACTGAACACATTGAGTTCTGTGTCTGCTGAAGTTGTCACGGATAGTGAGAGTAGAGTGCGGCTGCTCTCACTGTCTGTGATCATGGGAAGCTAATCAGATTTCAGTTTGTTTGGTTATCTATTGTACAATATTTTTATAATTATGTATAATATGTATGTTTTATTATGTATGATTGTTGTGTATAATATGTTTGGCTTAAATATGGGAAAGGCAACTTTAACTCTGTACTTTGTACACTGGGTGCATTTAGAGCACCAGGTTGTCTAGTTTCTTACACTAATTTTGTTTTCTGTATATAGATTTTGTTTTATATACAGATCTTCAAGCACTGGACAAAATGTCTACATGAAACATTTCTCCGTTACATCAGCCCAGGTAAGCATGAATGGTTGTGAAGATGTAGCATTTATAACTTTCAATGCTTAAATTTTTGTTTCCCTGCATCTTAAAGGGATATGAAACCCAAATGTGTTTCATGATTCAGATGGAGCATGCAACTTTCCAATTTACTCATATCAAATTTTCGTTCTCTTAATCTTTATTTGAAAAAGCAAGAATGTAAGCTTAGCAGGCCGCCCATTTTTGGTTCAGAACCCTGGGTAGCGCTTGCTGATTTATTGGCTACATTTAGCCACCAATCGGCAAGCGCTACCCAGAACATTTGGGTTTCATATCCCGTTTATGTTCTGCTTACTTGGTTTAGGAAAATGGTTACCAGACTGAACACAGAGGGGGGTTGTTTTGTGTGTTTTTTTTTTTTTTGTTTGTTAAAATTGCATAAGTCTCATTCTCATAGCAATGGCACTTAATGCTAAGCCACTAAGGTTCCGGGTTTATAAATTCACATGGCCCAGGTGGAAGGAATCTGTCTCCCTCACTTCTAAATTCTCCAATTTTCTCTTGGTATTTCTTGTCAAAAAACGAATATGCGCATATCCTACACTAAAGGGAGCTAGCTGCTTATTGGTTCCTGCAGACATTTGTCTCTTGTGATTGGCTAACTAGATGTGTTCAGCTAGCTGCCAGTAGTGCAATGCTGTTCTTTCAGCAAAGGATAACAAGAAAATAAAGCCAGTTTGATAATAGAAGTAATAAGGAAAGTATGAACTTGGCACAGACTTAAGAAATTCCTGACACTGTAGGGGTTAATCTTGTAGCTTGTAAGATTGTGTGGCTGTAGTGTGTGTGGTTGTTTTTTTGTTTTTTTTTTTCTCCCTTTTGTGCAGTGTAGGATTCACACACGGCTCTTTTCTCGAGTGGGACATGCAGAATAGAGCAATCTCGCCGCTGTCAGCTAGATTGCCGCAGAAAGAGCCCAGGACAGCAGCATCCTTTAGGGCTAATAAACTACTGCGCCTGTACGGCACTGTTCGTTAAGGGGTTAAACGGAAAAAATGCATATTGCTGAATGAGTTGATACCAGTTGTTGTAGGTGTTCCCTGAATACAACATATTCAAATGGATGCAGTTGAGGAGAAAAGTGTACGTTATGTCTACTGTATGTTATTCTCTAGGGTTTGTAGGCATAACTTTACATTTTGTTCTATATTCTCACTTTTGTTTTGTTTTTTTGCAGGTGTTTTAACAGCTGGAGTACGTGTGTGTTTTGCGTAACTGCTGCTCTCACAAGTCGTGTACCCATGGAAAGGGATTGTCCTTGGCGTTCCTGTTTGAACTATAAACCTAGCTATTTAATAAAATGCTAATAAAGTGTTTCTGATATCTATTCTATTAATAAAGCTGTGACTTATCTTACATTTTGTTAGTGTTTTATTTATATGGTTATGCATTAAAGTGATGATAAATCCTACTATTTATGAAACGCTATAATTAGCATCACTTAACATAAAGGTGACCATCATTCATCAGTTACATTATTTTTTTTTTTTGTCTAAGCGCCTCCGGCCGCGCACAGCACAGCTCAGTTTTTTTTTCAATAGCACAGTTACTGACTAAGGTGGAAACGTCATCTCTTTGAAAAAAACAGCTGCGCCGTGGGTGCTTAGTTTTGCGCTGATGCTGCGGTTAAATGAAATAAAGATGCCTATTCATTTTTTTTTTTTTAATATTATATTTATATTTTCGCATCTGTAAAATGGGACTGCTTGGAGAAGGAATGAGACTAAGTGTAACGGTATCATTTATATAATTTAGGCAATATTTACATGTCTTAACTATATACCTGCAACCTAAAAGTAGTTTTTTTTTTAAACTTTCAATAGTTTTTGTATAGCTAGTACAATACTGTACTGCATAAAGGCAATGGCTGTTTTAAATGGACTATTCTTTTTAGAACACCCAAAAACCAAACATGCGGGCAGGGAAAAATGGTAACTTATTTCTTTTTATTATTGCACGGATTTTGGAATTCCGGGAATTGGGTATTTGTACGTGTGTGTGTGTGTGTGTGTGTGTATGTATGTGTGTGTGTATAGCCGCACAGTGGCAGTACGATGGGTCATACTGAACAAGTCAGTTTTTGAAATTTCTACCCTACTAGATGAGTCTTGGTCAGCTGTAAGTGCTATAAGCAACAAGAGCTTGGCCGTAAAAGGGACAGTATACACTAATTATCATATAACTGCATGTAATACACTAATATAAAGAATATGTGCGGACACTGATGTAAAGCAAAAAGAGAGCAGACGCCCCCCCCCTGCATATGAAAAGACCCTTTACACATGCTGGAGGAGTAGGTAGACAACTGTTTACTTCTAAAACTTTGGGGCTTGGTTTGTAATATGAAATTCAGCACAATGTTTTTTTTTTTGTTTTTTTTTAAGCAAAATTACATTTTTACACCCCCCCCCCACCCAAAAAACAACCTGTATTGGCTTTATTAGTGGATCTTCTACGAAACATTTATGCAAAGAAAAATCTAATGTAAAATGGCCTTTTTAAAGGGACACTCAAGTCAAAATGATACTTTAATGATTCAGATAGAGCATGCAATTTTAAAAAACCTTCCAGTTTACTTCCTTTAACAATGTGCACAATCTTTTTATACTTTGAGTCGACAAGCTTCTACTGAGCATGTGCAAGAATTCACAGAATATACATCTATGCATGTGCAAGAATTCACAGAATATACTTGTATGCATGTGGAAATAGAGAACTTTGAAATTTGACAGAAAAAATGAATCCTCCAGCATTGCAAGATCCCAAGTGATTTTTTTTTTTAAGACAGATTTTGCTTTACTTCTCCAAGGGGCGTTCCCTGCTTTTCTGTGAGACAAGCCAAGTGCAATATAGCACTGCATGCCATTAGTTCTGCTTTTACACTTTGTGCTTTTGGTTTTATATCACTTTACGCTTCCAATTTAAACTTTTGCACTTTTCTATTTTTTATTTTTTTTTTATTTTGTGTACAGCAGTGTAGTTAGTATTGTGATTTTACAAATTCTGACCTATACAGCAGGCTTCAGAGGCAAAATTCACTGAATTTTCTATGAAAAGGGTAGGGACTTGGAAATAGAAAGTAATGAAGCTCTCTGCAATACAACATTTCACATGGGAGAGAGAAGGTAACTGGAGAACCCCTGGGGCTGATATAAAGGCTCAGTTTGTAGCAATTTCAAATTAAATGTTTTCACTACAATTGAACTTTTGTCTATTTACTATATATTACTTTTCTATTAGTTAAATAAGTCTATTGTGAATTTTGAGCAAACTTCACCTGCATACAGCTGGAGAGACAACTGGTGACAGACAGACTGGTGAGAGATCTTCAGACATACCTAGGAACTCCCCTGTTCAGCCCAGGAAACTGCCCTGACCCTCCCACTTTCTGAAAAGTGACAGTTTTAGTTTGCAATGCAGCAAATTCAAGGTGCAATGTAATTTGTTTATACAAACAGAAATATACTATGACCCCAATTTGTTAAAGTAACACACAAGTGTAACAAAACTCATATCACACAGTGCTTTATTGCATTGAGCTTGTCTCTACTTCATATATTGAAATGATAGAGATCTTGCTGTGCTGGAGAGTTCTGCTCTTTTTCTTTTGAATATTCAGTGAGTTCAGCCCCTGTGAAGTCTGAACTGCAATTTCTCTCCAAGCTGGAGAACTTTTGAATATCAGGGCCTCAGTGCTACTGCGTTGTCTTTATCATGGATTTATTGATTATGCAAATCTACTGCATTTACTGGTCCTTTAAAAATAGTCTAAGACAGCAGATATTATATTATAATTTTAAATACATTTGAAAAGTTGTTTAAAATTGCATGTTCTATTGGAATCATGAGAGTTTCTGTTTTTCACTTTCCTGCCCCTTTTTATTTTTTAAGATAGACAATATGCCAAACCGCACCTACTAGCCAAGACCATCAAATTTGGTATAATGTACTCTGGGTTTTATGTTTTATCTGATAACAACCACAAAACAGTTTGCTGTCAAGATTCAGATAGAGAACACTATTTTGACCACTTTTTACAATTTTCTTTTTAATTTGCTTTGTTCTCTTTTGTATTTGTTGAAGAAACAGCAAGGCACATGGTTGAGCCAATAACACGGGGCATATATCTGAAGCCACCACTGCATGCTTTGGAGCAGGAAAGGAAAAAATTGGGTTTAATGCCCCTTTAAAGCCAATTAGAGAAAGATACATAGTAGGGTTACCCTTGAGAAGTCGTTGGGGTGCTTTCCGTGTTCTGAGAAATAGAAATTGCTCAATCCTTAGAGCTAAATTACATAAAGGGGCAAAATCTAAACATTATTTCTCTTGTAAGATGTATCGAGTCCACGGATTCATCCATACTTGTGGGATATTCTTCCCTACAGGAAGTGGCAGAGAGAGCACCCACAGCAGAGCTGTCTATATTGCTTCTCCCTTAGCTCCATCCCCCAGTCTTTCTCTCTGACTGCTTAACTGCTAGGAAGGGCAAAGTGAGTGTGGTGACAAAAATGTTAGTTTTTATTTTCTCAAGCAAAAGTTTGGTATTTTAAATGGTACCGGTGTGTACTATTTACTCTCTGGCAGAAAAGGGATGAAGATATCTGCAAGGAGGATGATGATCTTCGCATTTTGTAACTAAGATCCACTGCTGTTCTCACAAGGGCTGAAGAGTACAGGAAAACTTCAGTTGGGGGAACAGTTTGCAGGCTAAACTGCTTTAAGGTATGTTCAGTCTATTTTTTTCTAAACAGACTGTGTTATTTCTAGAAAAGGCTGGCAATATCCCCATGAGGGAAAGGTAAGCTGTTTTCAGTAAAAGAGGAATCCAAGCTTGCATAAAGGGCTCATAGTTACTGGTGACACTAATAGGAAAATACGTTTTGGTTTAGTTACAAATAAAACATTTTTTGAGGGACTTTAAGGGGTCTTTGTGGCTTGTTTAAGGGTTATTAACCCACATGGCTAGTTTAAGAAACACTCTGTGGTGTTTTTTAGGCCCCATAACTTCGAGTGAGGTGGGAGGGGCCTATTTTCAGTTGCACAGTTTATTTACCTCAGAAGCATCCAGCTACTTCTCCAGAGATTCATGCTGTATTTGAGGGCTGTAAAGAGGTTTTTTTCCCCCACAAATCGTTCCTAAAGGGCAGGTAGGCGCCACAGCAGAGCTGTGGCAAGGTGCTGAACGTTATTTTACTGGTTTTGAAGTTTTTTCAATCCGGTTTTTACATTAAGGGGTTAATTGTTTATTTGCATAGTGGTGCAAAGTTACTAAGGCTTTATGATGCTACTGTAAAAAAAAATTTCGTTTTGTTTACTGCTTTTTTTACACTGTTTTGCAGAGTTTGTGCAGCTTTTTTTCTCTTAAAGGCACAGTACCGTTTTTGTTTAAAGTTTTATTTACTTTGATTAAAGTGTTTTCCAAGCTTGCTTGTTACATTACTAGCCTGTTTAACATGTCTGACACCAAGGAGAATCCTTGTTCTATGTGTTTAGAAGCCATTGTGGAACCCCCTCTTAGAATGTGTCCCACTTGCACTGATATGTCTAAATTATAAAGAGCATATTTTTGCACTTAAAAATATTGCAATAGATGATTCTCATTTAGAAGGAAATGAGGGTTTAGCATCTAGCTCTCCCCAAGTGTCACAACCAGTAACGCCCGCACAAGTGACGCCCAGTACCTCTAGTGCGTCTAATTCATTTACTTTACAAGACATGGCCACAGTTATGAATAAAACCCACACAGAGGTTTTCTCTAAACTGCCTGGTTTACAAGGAAAGCGTGTCAGCTCTAGGTTAAGAACAAATGCTGAGCCGTCTGACGCTTTAGTAGCCGTATCCGATATACCCTCACAATGTTCTGAAGTAGGGGTAAATGATTTGTTATCTGAGGGAGAGATTTCTGATTCAGGAAAGACGCTCCCTCAGACAGATTCTGATATGACGGCCTTTAAATTTAAGCTTGAACACCTCCGCTTATTGCTCAAGGAGGTATTAGCTACTCTAGACGATTGTGACCCTATAGTGGTCCCAGAGAAATTGTGTAAAATGGACAGATACTTAGAGGTTCCTGTTTACACTGATGTTTTTCCAGTCCCTAAGAGGATTGTGACTATTGTTACTAAGGAGTGGGATAGACCAGGTATTCTGTTCGCTCCCCCTCCTGTTTTTAAGAAAATGTTTCCCATATCTGACACCATACAGGACTCGTGGCAGACTGTTCCTAAGGTGGAGGGAGCTATTTCTACTTTTGCTAAGCGTACAACTATACCTATCGAAGACAGTTGTGCTTTCAAAGATCCTATGGATAAAAAATTAGAGGGTCTCCTAAAGAAAATTTTTGTTAATCAAGGTTTTCTTCTCCAACCTATTGCATGCATTGTTCCTGTAACTACTACAGCTGCTTTCTGGTTTGAGGCTCTAGAAGAGGCTCTCCAGGTGGAGACTCCATTAGAAGATATTATGGATAGAATTAAGGCCCTTAAGTTGGCTAATTCTTTCATTACAGATGCCGCTTTCCAAATGGCTAAATTAGCGGCAAAGAATTCAGGTTTTGCCATTTTAGCACGCAGGGCATTATGGCTTAAGTCCTGGTCTGCTGATGTGTCATCAAAATCTAAGTTGTTGAACATCCCTTTCAAAGGAAAGACCCTATTCGGGCCTGCACTGAAAGAAATTATTTCAGACATCACTGGAGGGAAAGGCCATGCCCTCCCTCAGGATAAAACAAATAAGATAAGGACCAAACGAAATAATTTTTGTTCCTTTCGAAACTTTAAGGGTGGTCCCGCTTCAGCTTCCCCTGCAGCAAAGCAAGAGGGGAATTCTGTCCAATCCAAGTCAGTCTGGAGACCTAACCAGGCTTGGAACAAAGGTAAACAGGCCAAGAAGCCTGCTGCTGCCTCTAAGACAGCATGAAGGGGTAGCCCCCGATCCAGGACCGGATCTAGTAGGGGGCAGACTCTCTCTCTTTACTCAGGCTTGGGCAAGAGATGTTCACGTTTCCTGGGCTTTAGAAATTGTGTCCCAAGGATATCTTCTGGACTTCAAAGACCCCCCCCCCCCCCAAGGGGGAGATTTCACATTTCTCAATTGTCTGCAAACCAGACAAAGAGAGAGGCGTTCTTACGCTGTGTAGAAGACCTACATACCATGGGAGTGATCCGCCCAGTTCCAAGAGCGGAACAAGGGCTAGGTTTTTACTCCAACCTGTTTTTGGTTCCCAAAAAAGAGGGAACTTTCAGACCAATCTTGGATCTCAAAATTCTAAACAAATTCCCAGAGTACCATCTTTCAAGATGGAGACTATTTGGACTATTCTTCCTCTGATCCAGGAGGGTCAATATATGACTACCGTGGACTTAAAGGATGCGTATCTACACATCCCTATTCAGAGATCATCTTAATTCAGGCGTCGACTTTCCAGCTAGCCAAGTCTCACACAGACATTGTGTTGGCTTTTCTGAGATCTCACGGGTGGAAGGTGAACATAAAAAAGAGTTCTCTTGTCCCTCTCACAAGAGTTTCCTTCCTAGGGACTCTGATAGACTCGGTAGAAATGAAAATATTTCTGACGGAGGTAAGAAAATCAAAACTTATAATCACTTGCCGAGCTCTTCATTCCATTCCTCGGCCATCAGTGGCTCAGTGTATGGAGGTAATCAGACTTCTGGTAGTGGCAATGGACATAGTTCCTTATGCCGTCTACACCTCAGACTACTGTAACTATGCATGCTCAAACAGTGAAATGGGGATTATGCAGATTTATCTCCTCAACTGCATCTGGACCAAGAGACCAGAGATTCTCTTCTCTGGTGGTTATCTCAGGACTACCTGTCTCAGGGAATATGTTTCCGCAGGCCAGAGTAGCTCATAGTAACGACAGATGCCAGCCTGCTAGGTTGGGGGGCAGTCTGGAAATCCCTGAAAGCACAGGGCTTATGGTCTCGGTAGGAATCGCTCCTCCCGATAAACATTCTAGTACTGAGAGCGATATTCAATGCGCTTCAGGCGTGGCCTTAGCTAGCTGCGGCCAAATTCATCAGATTTCAGTCGGACAACATCACGACTGTAGCCTATATCAATCATCAAGGAGGAACACAGAGTTCTCTAGCGATGATGGAGGTAACCAAAATTATCCGATGGGCAGAGGATCACTCTTGCCATCTCTCAGGAATCCATATCCCAGGAGTAGAGAACTGAGAGGCGGATTTCCTAAGTCGTAATACTTTTCATCCGGGGGAGTGGGGGCTCCATCCGGAGGTATTTGCACAGCTGACTCAGCTATGGGGCACACCAGAATTGGATCTGATGGCGTCCCGACAGAACGCCAAACTTCCGCGTTACGGGTCCAGGTCCCGGGATCCCCAGGCAGTACTGATAGATGCTCTAGCAGTGCCCTGGTCCATCAATCTGGCTTATGTATTTCTACCGTTTCCTCTCCTCCCACGTCTGGTTGCCAGAATCAAGCAGGAGAGAGCTTCAGTGATTCTGATAGAGCCTGCGTGGCCATGCAGGACTTGCTATGCAGACCTGGTGGACATGTCATCTGTTCCACCGTGGACTCTGCCAATGAGGCAGGACCTTCTATCCAAGGTCCGTTCAAGCATCCAAATCTAATTTCTCTGCGTTTGACTGCTTGGAGATTGAACGCCTGATTCTATCAAAGCGTGGTTTCTCTGAGTCGGTCATTGATACCCTGATTCAGCCTAGAAAGCCTGTCACCAGGAAAATCTATCATAAGATTTGGCGCAAATATCTTTGTTGGTGTGAATCCAAGGGTTACTCATGGAGTAAGATTAGGATTCCTAGAATTTTGTCTTTTCTCCAAGAAGGATTGGAGAAGGGATTATCAGCTAGTTCCTTAAAGGGATCTGCTTTGTCTATTCTTTTACACAAACGTCTGGCAGATGTCCCAGACGTTCAAGCGTTTAGTCAGGCCTTGGTCAGGATCAAGCCTGTATTTAAAACTGTTGCTCCGCCATGGAGCCTAAACTTGGTTCTTAAAGTTCTTCAAGGGGTTCCGTTTGAACCTATGCATTCCATAGATATTAAGCTTCTATCTTGGAAAGTTTTGTGTTTAGTAGCTATCTCTTCGGCTCAAAGAGTTTGAGTTATCTGCTTTACAGTGTGACTCACCTTATCTTATTTTCCATGCAGATAAGGTGGTTTTACGTACCAAACCTGGATTCCTTCCTAATTTTGTTTCTAATAGGAATATCAATCAGGAAATTGTTGTTCCTTCGCTGTGTCCTAATCCTTCTTCAAAGAAGGAACGTCTGTTGCACAATTTTGATGTGGTTCGTGCTTTAAAGTTCTACTTACAAGCAACCAAAGATTTCCGTCAAACATCTTCATTGTTTGTTGTCTATTCTAGTAAGCGGAGAGGTCAAAAGGCTACGGCTACCTCTCTCTTTTTGGCTGCAAAGCATCATCCGTATGGCTTATGAGACTGCTGGCCAGCAGCCTACTGAAAGAATTACTGCTCATTCTACTAGAGCAGTGGCTTCCACATGGGCTTTTAAAAATGAGGCTTCTGTTGAACAGATTTGTAAGGCAGCGACTTGGTCTTCGCTTCATACATTTTCCAAATTTTACAAATTCGATTCTTTTGCTTCTTCGGAGGCTATTTTTGGGAGAAAGGTTCTACAAGCACTGGTGCCTTCCGTTTAAGGAACCTGTCTTTTTTCCCTCCCTTCATCCGTGTCCTAAAGCTTTGGTATTGGTATCCCCCAAGTATGGATGAATCCGTGGACTCAATACATCTTACAAGAGAAAACAGAATTTATGCTTACCTGATACATTTCTTTCTCTTGTGATGTATCGAGTCCACAGCCCGCCCTGTCTATTTAAGGCAGGTAGTATATTTTTATTTAAAAAACTTCAGTCACCACTGCACCCTATAGTTTCTCCTTTTTCTTCCTAGCCTTCGGTCGAATGACTGGGGGGTGGAGCTAAGGGAGGAGCTATATAGACAGCTCTGCTGTGGGTGCTCTCTCTGCCACTTCCTGTAGGGAAGGAGAATATCCCACAAGTATGGATGAATCCGTGAACTCGATACATCACAAGAGAGAGAAATTTATCAGGTAAGCATAAATTCTGTTTTTTTCTATTAAATCTCAAGGTGTTTACTGCCCCTTTAAAAAGCGCAAGTATATTCTAAGCAGTGCTTCATTTTTTTAAAATTTATTTTTTACTTGGGACTAGGCACGTGCATTTGTGTACTTTGTTGCCAAAAATGGCAGCAACCAGCAGAATTTTTCTCTCTTCAGAGTCAGATTTTTTTCTTGTGAAAGGGCAACACACAAGGACCTGGATTTGTACAGATCTGTGTGTTGCCCTTTCACAAGATGAAATATGGAGAGAGACAATTTCTGCCGGCCATTTTCTGCATTTGTTTGCGAAGGGTTTGTTTCTATTGAGGTGATAAAATCTCCATAGAATTTAATGGAATTTATGGTACCACCAGTTTCCAAACATTATCAACTCAATGGAAACTAGGCGAAAGTACACAAAGGCACTTGTCTACTTGGGACCTATTTTTACATTGGAAGATTATTTTGCCACCCCTATTATTATAATACAATCCAAAACAAACCCCTTGTCAGACAGTTATACATTTATTATTATTTATAATACATCAATACACCAAACAAGTCAGGAGATTATTAGAGAAAATAAGTCACTTGAGCTGTTATTGACACTGCTAATAAGTAATGGTTAGACTCTTTGTCTAACTACTTGTACTTTCCATGTAGGCTTCTCCCCTGCTTGTGGCGATGAGCAATGCCTCACACGTAGAAACATAGAATTTGACGGTAGATAAGAACCAAAAAGGCCCATCAAGTCTACCCACATTACATGTTACTTTTTCCTTAGGATAGCCTTATGCATCAACCAGGCATTTTTGAATTTCTTTACAGTCTTTGTGTTTACCACCTCAAATGGGAGTTTATTCCATAAATCCACCACCCTTTCTGTAACAAAAAATGCTTAGTCAAATTTCTCCTGAATCTGCTACCCTCTAACTTTAGATTGTCACCACCTTGTTTTTGCATTTATTTTTTTGTGAAAAATACTTTTAGCTTCTATTTTATTAAGTTCCTTCATATATTTGAAGGTTTCTATCATGTGTACACACTATATGTACTCTGCACACAATGTTCCCTCTAATTGTTTTGAGCAGTGTAACCATAAAAAGTGGCCTTTACAATTATTAGTCAAGGGATTAAAATGTGTGAGCACATTTGAAGTAGGACAAATGTAGCTACCTGTATATGACTACTTTTTTTTACTGTCTCTGTCAGATTTTCCTACTTCTTTACTACCTGTGGAGCAATTGACCCTTCTGTCTGTGCGTGAGCATAATGACATCAACACATTCTAAGATCTTTTTGGCTCTTCTGTGGAATGTGATGACGTAGTTTGTGCATGTGCAGTAGGAAGGGTAGGACATTTTGATAGAACGCCGGTACAGCCGGATAAAGTGGCGTGAAGGGCCCCATGACATCACCATAGACAGGCACTGAAGTGTAGGCACGAAAAGGCCAGCGTCATCTTGGCTGTTTTTTTACACAGCCGTATAATGACTCTAAGCACTCCGGATCTCTCTCTCCAACCCTGCCTATACTGGAGAAATTAGTTTTTATGCTGATGCACTGGTGTGTATAACCCAGTCTGCTGTGAACACCCTGGGAGGAACAAAGCGGATTTCACAGAGGGGGCAACGATACCTGCAGCATAGCTTTACTCCATGTGCCCTCTTCATAATATAAATGTGTTATTGGAATATAACAAAACGTACCCACATATAAATGTGTGTGTATATTCCTGGGTGCGCTCACTTCCAAAGATTCTGTATACTAAACAATATTATTGCAAAGACAGAAGTACAAATAATCTTGCATATATAAATATATACACAAATACAAATATTGGTTATAGCTGGAAATGCAATGTTATTGTAGTACGACTAGTTCAATATACTAATACACCCATAACCTCAATATGTATAGGATGAAGTAACAAATGAGTCTTAAAGTTACAAATCCAATGGACTGTTTGCTATGGGCTGCTCCACTTGATACCGCTGGTACGAATATATGATCTGTGTAAAAAAGGAAGAGAAGGGGCGCCTCATAATGTAGCCATGTTTTATAAGATGATGTGATATTGCGAATATTAGAAATTCACTCACATTTGATGTTGGCACCAACTGCTGGGGTGCGGGTAAGGCAGGCTGATGCTCTCAGTGGTCAGCTCGCTGTGTAAAGAAGGTGTGGTAACTGGATGCGGATCACAGGGGACACCGTCTCATAGGAAACCGTCTGCTCCTATCTGATGTGACTTCTTCCTGTTTAGCTCAGTACACTCAGTGGTGTGGCTCATGGGATTCACTAATTGATCATATATTTTGTCTCTAAAGTTGTATGTTAGGTGTGACAAACAACTCGCTACATGCGACGGCATCAGACCACGTCTCCTCAGGGTGGCGCTGCTCCAAAAACTGCTTCACTGCCTGGGAAACGACTTTACTGTTCATCCTCTGTCCTCATAAAATATATTTCTGCGCTCAGCCTGCAAAAATATTACCTCAGCTGTGGGATCATTTTGCCTGACAGCTGCAAAAGGGAAACACTTAGTTTATTTTCATATACTTGCTTACTTATATATTTTGTGTCCTAGTCCTTCAACAAGTTGAGGGATCCTTGCTAAGCCTGAATCAAGATCCGTTATTTCTAGATAAAATTTAATTACTAGAAGGAATAGTTTTGTCTTGTTCCTTACAGCACTATTCTTCATACATACAGTGGATTTTTCATTTACTCATATTGTCCTCTGCTGCCATCTGGTGATATCTTTGCAAAGTGCACAGAAGTTTGGGACTATCTTACCACTGTTAATGCCTTAAAGGGACATGAAACCCAATTTCTTTCTTGATCCAGATAGAAAATACAATCTTAAAATAGTTTCCAATTTACTTTTATTATCAAATTTGTGTTGTTCTCATGTTACTCTTTGTTAAAGAGCTATCCAGTTGTTAAAAATTGCATGTTCTTTCCGAATCACAAAATACATTTTTTGGGCTTTATGTCCCTTTAAACCTCTCACCACTTCTGTTTGAGGCCCCCGATGTTCAAAACATCGACGGTCCGTGGGAATGTCCCAAAATAAGAGGCATGTCTGAGTAATGCTGACGATGTCAATGGAAGTGTAATGTCACTGTCCACATCAACAACATCGCTGCTCGTCGGCATTTTACTGTTGGGGGGCCTAATTGAAGTCTGCTTACATGGGGCAATCAGTGTTCTCACTGAAACTAAAAATAGTTCTGTGTAGGCACACTTCAAATATTGCTGTGGGGACCTAAGTTTTACAATACCTACTCTAACTAGCTCAGGCGATGTTCTCTCACTAGCTGATAGCTGGCGAGACAAACATGGATGCTACCCTCCTCACAACCTACACTTCACTGCTTTGAACATATCGATATTGTGTCGATGTGTCCAAAGCAAAGTGCAGGCTACTCTGACTAGCATGCCTCGCTTACTCCCCCTGAACGCCTATAACTACATCATGCCTAAGCTACATTCCCCCTGTCCCCCTCTCTACCGCCCACCGAATGCCTACACCTATATCATGGCTAACCTACACTACCCCTACAACGCCCAGCTAACTCCCCCTGAACGCCTACAGCTATATCATGCCTTACCTACACCCCCCCGGAACGCCGAGCTAAGTCCCTAATACCGCCTACACTGATGTCGTATAAACAACAATCCATGTAACACCCATCTAACTGCCTAATGTAAAAAAATAACTAACTATAATAAACTATACTATAAGTAACTATACTATAAGCTATGTCACTAAAGTTATCATCAATGTTTAAATAATGTGTCACAGAGATGCGCTAAAACGACGGCAGCCGACCACTGGAGGACAGGCAAAACGTTCTTGGCCTATCCGGGCTCCTGGAACTCAGTGCCGCACCGGAATTGAGCCCCCGGATTGCCGGCAAAACCTCTTCGGCATATTCAGGCTCCTGGGACTCAGTGCCAGACCGGTATTGAGCTCAGGACCACCGGTGGCGGCCGACTGTTGGAATACTGGCAAAAAATCCGGTGGTCCAGGGCTAAATTCTGGTCCAGGACTGAGTTCCAGAAACCCGGGTAGGCCAAGGAGGTTTTGCTGGTCCTCCGTCATTTAACTGATCTCCATGACATGTGCTAAATAGTCGAAGTACTACAGAAGAAGGCTGTTGTATTTAAACTGGTATCTAAATACACTGCTACGAAATGGCAAATCAAATCCTCTCAATCAGCTAGTCTAAATAACCGCCATAGAAGATGAAAAGGTATATATTGAGTATAAGGAGATATTTCAGTAGAGCAATATAATTACCGTAGTTAGAAAGTTAAAAGCTAGGGAATTTTCTATATAATGTATGGAATGGAAAACTATTAAAGTAATAGGTTTGTAACATAATTTAACTCTCCACTATAATCGCTGGCCGTGAATACAGGACAAACTGTGTGGGAGAGGGAAAAAAAGGGGGGTCCACTCAGTTATTAAAGACATTAGAATTATACAGGTAAATTCCTACGCTTATCTATATTATATTTCAATACCACATCCAGAAAATGTAAATAATATAAGAGAAAGGTAACTGGGGGCTTAACCTAGTTCAGAATAACCTACTTTTACTTCTCCTAACAATAAAACATAACAGAATAATAAAGATTAAGATTAGAGGTATATATCATTTACCAATAATAGTAATAAATACAATAGCAGCCTGAAGAAACCAGAATGTAAAGAATGTGTACAGAGAAAAAATAACTATTAACTGGGATGAGTTCCATAAAGTTTGCTTTCGCTAAATTTAGAAAAGAAACTAATCTGCCCCAAATCAAGATACACAGTAGGGGTGTGCATGACTATTTTTTTAATAATCGACTAGTCGAAAGCTGTTTCTTTCGACTAGTCGAAATCACCCCCTCCTGCCAGAAAATAGGTAAATAAATGCAAAATATTTTTAATGTAATTGTAATTTTTTTTTATTCATTTTTAAAACATATGTCATAGTCGACACAACAACCCTTATATGGGAACAAAAAAACTAAATCTGCAAAGTGCGTCCATGCAAGTTTTTATTTAACAAAAACATCAACTATTTTTTTGGCAATGCCCATATTATTTTAATTATATGTATTGTTCTTGTTAAGAAAAATGAGCATGTCCACATGCTCCGGGAGTAGACAATTACGTAGTCTGTTGACTATCAGGCCCGCAGCTGAGAAAACTCGTTCAGCCAGTACAGATGTTGCTAGGATGCACAGGTATGCTTTCGCTAGCCGTGATAATTTCCTGTACTTGCATTCATTTGCCTTCCACCATTCCAGAGAGGAATGCACTCATCTTGCATGTATTTGTCCAGCTCGGTTTGCAGAGACATTCCGTCCTCTGTGTAGTAGTCATCTCCGAATAATGTTGCCATAGCAGTAACAGTGCGACGTTGTTTTTCGGGTGGTCCGCTTACCACTGTACTTTGTTCACCTTCTGTGACATCACCACCGTTTTCCGTAAGATAAAGCAATTCTGCTACTTTGTCTGTGACTGCTTTCTTGACCGTCTCTTCTGTAAACTTAAAGGGACATTCCAGTCAAAATTTAAATGCACATATATTAATTACATCTTGGAATAGAAACATATTTGCAATATACTTGTATTAGTAAAAATGATAATTGTTTTAGTGTTAATATTTTTCTCTGCACGTGCATGTGAAGCATAGCTAGATATTGTTACTGCACCCACATATTAAATATTGCAGCTGCTCAGATAATCACTGGTACTTGTATCATGTCAGCAAATAACAAATTGAGTCATTACCAGATGGTACAAGCACCTTAGACTCTCTGAGCAAGTGCTGTGTTTAAAATGCTGGTGCACGGTGCATACTTAAATACACTTTTGTAACAGCTATAGCTTTTATTAGAAGCATTTTTGCTAATACATTTATATTACAAAATTGCTTCTGTTCAATACCGAAATGTATCCATGTGGTTTCCAATTTTGGCTGGAATATCCCTTTAAGGTGTTTGTGCCTGGGGTCTAGAAATGAAGCGATGAGCGCCACATTATGTAATTCTTCTGTGCCTGTAGGTGAAAAGCAGTGCTTGAGGGACTCCAATACAGTTGTTTTAAACTGTGATACTTTTATTGACTCTCCTGTGGTACTAATGAGATGCTTGGACAGGAGAGTGGCTGTGACAGAGTAAATCATAGATATTGATACCTCAGAATCTCCGCACAAAGCAGTTGTAGCACATTTCAAGGAGCTTAACACTGGCAGTAGCGCTTCGATAGCGACCCAACTGTCGTCAGCCAGGTCAAGTGTGCGGGCATCTGTCAACTTTGTGTACACCCTGTCAGACAGGACTGCGACAACTTCCCATCTCTGTTCCAGTAAGCGCTTAAACATGTCACAGATGGAATTCCATCGGGTACAGCAGTACTGCACGAGGCGGTGCTCGGGCAGAGATTGTTGTTTTTGTTTCATCTTAAGCGCCTGAGTAGCTGTTGTGCTGTGATGAAAATGTGATACAAGATGACTGGCCGCACCCACTACATGCTTTATAACACCAAGTTTATTGCCATCATTGACAGCGAGCTGCAGAGTGTGTGCAAAGCACGGATTTGACTCCCATTCTAATGCCGAGTTTGCTAAGACGATATTGCTTGCGTTGTCATGAACGCATTTAACACACTGCTATATGCCTCTCTGGCATGGCACGGGTCTGTAGAACCATGCTTTTCATTTCCCAGTCTTTTATGAAATGACAAGTTATGGTAACGTAGGACTCGGTAGTTAGTGCTGTACATGCGTCAGTTGTAATTGCAGCCTTCTCGATTTTTGACAAGGTGTTTCGGACAGAACTAGCCGAATCTACGTGCATTTTTTCAAGCCGAGTTGTAATTGTTTTTCGTGCAGGGACAGTATATTCATATTGCCTATGTCTTACTGTAAAACCTGCAATGGATGTTTGTTGCTGTCCTTTTTCTTTCTCTGTCGCTACCAATGTAGACGGGTATTTGATTTTTAGGTGGCTTAACATGGAAGTCGTGGATTTGTTGTACTGCAATTGCAAGCCGCAAATGTTGCACTTAACTGCCTTTTCATGTAGTTTTCCAAAATATTTCCAAGCAGGACTTTTTGTTGAAGATGCCATTTTTTGGCCAAATTAGTTTTGTCTACTTGAGTACAAAATAACACGTCATCATAACCGCCGCCAAGTGAGACAATGCGCAATCGGTAGTAGGATAAGGCTATGGGCTAGTACTAGTAGTCTGGCTACGGGCTATATTTGGCTATCAAAATATAATATATCAATAATCGACTAATGCCATACTAGTCGATTAATGAGAGACCGATTGACTAATCAATTAGTCGACTAGTCTAACTCAGCCCTAATACACAGAGTGAGATAAATGTCATCCCACACCTCTACCACATGCGGTGATATGGGGATTGTGTATAGTTTTGTTTAGAAAAGGTCACAAGGGAGCTGTGTTGCTTTTACAAAATAGAGCTCCTGTATAAGTGTCACGTGAAGCATAATGAGTGATTGAGGATCGCCGTAGTAAGTGTCCCCTGTTTTATGGCTGCTACCCAGTTCCACGTCTAAGGTTGTAGTTTGGAGGGATCCAGTTGTGTTGCCAGGGTGATAACATATCAATAGGCGACAGATCAATGTCTCTCAGAACCTATTTTCTCTTGTAAAGGTGTATCCAGTCCACGGGTTCATCCATTACTTGTGAGATATTCTCCTTCCCAACAGGAAGCTGCAAGAGGACACCCACAGCAGAGCTGTCTATATAGCTCCTCCCCTAACTGCCACCCCCAGTCATTCTCTTGCAGCTCTCGACAAGAAAGGAAGTATCAAGAGATATGTGGTGACTTAGTGTAGTTTTTACCTTCAATCAAGAGTTTGTTATCTTTAAACGGTACCGGCGTTGTACTGTTTTACTCTCAGGCAGAAATTGGAAGAATTCTGCCTGGAGGTTTGATGATCTTAGCGGTTTGTAACTAAGGTCCATTGCTGTTCTCACACATAACTGAAGAGTATGGAAAGAAAACGTCAGTTGGGGGGACGGTCTGCATATTACCTGCTTTGAGGTATGTTCAGTATATTTTTTTCTAGAGAGATGATAAGGTCTAGAAAATGCTGACAGTGCCTGGTATATTTGAGGTAAGCCTGATACAGTGATTTAACAACGACTGGGATCATGCTTGCAAAAAAGGGTAATATTCATGTTAATACTCATATTACTTAGTGTAAAAACGTTTGCATGGTTTATAGAAAAAAAGTTTTTTCTCTGAGGGTGATAAATCTTTATTTGGGGCCTAGTTTTCTACATGGCTAGTTAGATTACTCCTAGGAGTACTTTTTTAAGGCCCTCTGACATTGAGTGCTTGGTGGGAGGGGCCTATTTTCGCGCTCTAAATGCACAGTTGATTTTAAGACTGAGACATCCAGCTTCCCTAAAGGAGTCCTCTGGTATCTAGGATCACTATAGAGTGTTTTTTTCCTGCAAAGATCGTGTTTAAGGGCAGGTAGGAGCCACAGCAGAGCTGTGGCAGTGTGTTTGACTGTTAACGGTTTTAATGTTTTTCTAATACGTTTTTGGGCCTAAAGGGTTAATCATCCATTTGCAAGTGGGTGCAATGCTGCTTTAGTCCCTTATACACACTGTAAACATTTCTTAGAGTTTACTACTTTTTAACACTGTTTTGCAGTTTATGTGGTAGGTTTTCTCTCTTAAAGGCACAGTACCGTTTTTGTATAATTGCTTTTTCACATTTATTAAAGTGTTTTCCAAGCTTGCTGGTCTCATTACTAGTCTGTTAAACATGTCTGACATAGAGGAAACTCCTTGTACATTATGTTTAGAAGCCATTGTGGAACCCCCTCTTAGAATGTGTACCAAATGTACTGACCTTTCTATAAGTTATAAAGACCATATTATGGCTTTTAAAGATTTATCACCAGAGGTTTCTCAGACTGACAAAAGGGAGGTTATGTCATCTAGCTCTCCCCACGTGTCAGAACCTATAAATCCCGCTCAAGTGATGCCAAGTACATCTAGCGCATCCAATGCGTTTACCTTACAAGACATGGCGGCAGTTATGAATCATACCCTCACAGAGGTATTGTCCAAACTGCCAGGGTTACAAGGAAAGCGAGACAGCTCTGGGGCTAGAACAAATACAGAGCTTTCTGACGCTTTAGTAGCTATGTCCGATATACCCTCACAATGTGCAGAAGCCGAAGCAGGAGAGCTTCTATCTGTGGGTGACATTTCTGATTTAGGGAAGGCGTTACTTCAGTCTGACTCTGAAATGACAGCGTTTAAATTTAAGCTTGAACACCTCCGTTTGTTGCTCAGGGAGGTTTTAGCGACTCTTAATGACTGTGACACCATTGTAGTCCCAGAGAAATTGTGTAAAATGGACAAATACTTTGCAGTGCCTGTTTACACTGACGTTTTTCCAATCCCTAAGAGGTTTTCAGAAATTATTACTAAGGAATGGGATAGACCAGGTGTACCGTTCTCTCCCCCTCCTGCTTTTAAAAAGATGTTTCCCATAGATGCCGCTACACAGGACTCGTGGCAGACGGTCCCTAAGGTGGAGGGAGCAGTCTCTACCCTAGCTAAGCGTACAACTATCCCTGTCGAGGACAGTTGTGCTTTCCTAGATCCAATGGATAAAAAATTAGAGGGTTTCCTTAAGAAAATCTTTATACAACAAGGTTTTATTCTCCAGCCTCTTGCATGCATTGCCGCAGTCACTGCTGCAGCGACTTTCTGGTTCGAGTCTCTTGAGGAGGCTCTACAGGTAGAGACCCCATTGGATGATATCCTAGACAGGCGTAAAGCTCTTAAGTTAGCCAATTCATTTATTTCTGACGCCGTTTTTAATTTAACCAAGCTAACGGCTAAGAATTCAGGTTTTGCCATTCAGGCACGTAGGGCGCTATGGCTTAAATCCTGGTCAGCTGACGTTACTTCAAAGTCTAAACTTCTCAACATCCCCTTCAAAGGGCAGACCCTATTCGGGCCTGGACTGAAGGAGATCATTTCTGATATTACTGGAGGAAAAGGCCACGCCCTTCCCCAGGATAGGTCCAACAAATTAAGGACCAAACAGACTAATTTTCGTTCCTTTCAAAACTTCAAGAGTGGCGAAGCTTCAACTTCCTCTACTGCAAAACAAGAGGGAAATTTTGCCCAGTCCAAGCCAGTCTGGAGACCTAACCAGGCTTGGAACAAGGGGAAGCAGGCCAAAAAACCTGCTGCTGCCTCTAAGACAGCATGAAGGAGTAGCCCCCGATCCGGGACCGGATCTAGTGGGGGGCAGACTTTCTCTCTTCGCCCAGGCTTGGGCAAGAGACGTACAGGATCACTGGGCTCTGGAGATTGTTTCCCAGGGATATCTTCTGGATTTCAAAGCTTCATCTCCAAAGGGGAGATTTCATCTCTCACAATTATCTGCAAACCAGATAAAAAGAGAGGCATTCTTACATTGCGTTGAAGACCTACTAGTTATGGGAGTGATCCACCCAGTTCCAAAGGAGGAACATGGGCAGGGCTTCTATTCAAATCTGTTTATAGTTCCCAAGAAAGAGGGAACTTTCAGACCAATCTTGGATCTCAAAATCCTAAACAAATTTCTCAGGGTCCCATCCTTCAAGATGGAGACTATTCGAACCATCCTACCTATGATCCAGGAGGGTCAATATATGACTATCGTGGACTTAAAGGATGCTTATCTACACATTCCAATACACAGAGATCATCATCAGTTTCTTAGGTTCGCCTTCCTAGACAGGCATTACCAGTTTGTGGCTCTTCCCATCGGGTTAGACACAGCACCAAGAATCTTTACGAAGGTTCTAGGGTCCCTTCTGGCGGTTCTAAGGCCGCAGGGCATAGCAGTGGCTCCTTACCTAGACGACATTCTGATACAGGCGTCGACTTTCCAAATCGCCAGGTCCCATACGGACATTGTTCTGGCATTCCTGAGGTCTCACGGGTGGAAGGTGAATGAAGGAAAGAGTTCTCTCTCCCCTCTCACAAGAGTTTCCTTCCTAAGAACTCTGATAGATTCTGTAAAAATGAAGATTTACCTGACAGAGGCCAGGTTGTCAAAAATTCTAAATTCCTGTTGTGTTCTTTATTCTACTTCTCGGCCGTCAGTGGCTCAGTGTATGGAAGTAATCGGCTTAATGGTAGCAGCAATGGACATAGTTCCGTTTGCCCGCCTACATCTCAGACCACTGCAACTTTGCATGCTCAATCAGTGGAATGGGGATTACACAGATTTGTCCCCTCTACTAAATCTGGATCAAGAGACCAGGGATTCTCTTCTCTGGTGGCTATCCCGGGTCCATCTGTCCAGAGGAATGAGTTTCCGCAGGCCAGAATGGACTATAGTGACGACAGATGCCAGCCTTCTGGGCTGGGGTGCAGTCTGGAACTCCCTGAAGGCTCAGGGTTCGTGGACTCAGGAGGAGGCCCTCCTTCTGATAAACATTCTGGAACTAAGAGCGATATTCAATGCTCTTCAGGCTTGGCCTCAGCTAGCTGCGGTCAGGTTCATCAGATTTCAGTCGGACAACATCACGACTGTAGCCTATATCAACCATCAAAGGGGAACAAGGAGCACCCAGGCAATGTTGGAGGTTTCAAAGATAATTCTATGGGCAGAGGTTCACTCTTGCCATCTCTCAGCTATCCATATCCCAGGAGTAGAGAACTGGGAGGTGGATTTTCTAAGTCGGCAGACTTTTCATCTGGGGGAGTGGGAGATTCATCCCGAGGTATTTGCCCAGTTGATTCAACTATGGGGCAAACCAGAACTGGATCTCATGGCATCTCGTCAGAACGCCAAGCTTCCTCGTTACGGGTCCAGGTCCAGGGATCCCAAGGCAGCGCTGATAGATGCCCTAGCAGCGCCCTGGTCCTTCAGCCTGGCTTATGTGTTTCCACCGTTTCCTCTGCTCCCTCGTCTGATTGCCAAGATCAAGCAGGAGAGAGCTTCAGTGATTTTGATAGCTCCTGCGTGGCCACGCAGGACTTGGTATGCAGATCTGGTGGACATGTCATCCTTTCCACCATGGACTCTGCCGCTAAGGCAGGACCTTCTACTTCAAGGTCCCTTCAAACATCCAAATCTAATTTCTCTGTGTCTGACTGCTTGGAGATTGAACGCTTGATTCTATCAAAGCGTGGTTTTTCCGAGTCGGTCATTGATACCTTAATTCACGCTTGAAAGCCTGTCACCAGGAAAATCTATCATAAGATATGGTGTAAATATCTTCATTGGTGTGAATCCAAGGGTTACTCATGGAGTAAAGTCAGGATTCCTAGGATTTTATCCTTTCTCCAAGAGGGATTGGAGAAGGGATTGTCAGCTAGTTCCCTAAAGGGACAGATTTCTGCTCTGTCTATTCTTTTCCACAAACGTCTGGCTGAGGTTCCAGATGTCCAGGCATTTTGTCAGGCTTTGGTTAGAATCAAGCCTGTGTTTAAACTTGTTGCTCCGCCATGGAGTTTAAATTTAGTTCTTAAAATTCTTCAAGGGGTTCCGTTTGAACCTTTGAATTCCATAGATATTAAACTTTTATCTTGGAAAGTTCTGTTTTTAGTAGCTATCTCCTCGGCTCGAAGAGTTTCGGAGTTATCTGCTTTACAGTGTGATTCCCCTTATCTGATTTTCCATGCAGATAAGGTAGTTTCTTTCATGTAATTAGCAAGAGTCCATGAGCTAGTGACGTATGGGATATACATTCCTACCAGGAGGGGCAAAGTTTCCCAAACCTTAAAATGCCTATAAATACACCCCTCACCACACCCACAATTCAGTTTTACAAACTTTGCCTCCTATGGAGGTGGTGAAGTAAGTTTGTGCTAGATTCTACGTTGATATGCGCTCCGCAGCAGGTTGGAGCCCGGTTTTCCTCTCAGCGTGCAGTGAATGTCAGAGGGATGTGAGGAGAGTATTGCCTATTTGAATGCAATGATCTCCTTCTACGGGGTCTATTTCATAGGTTCTCTGTTATCGGTCGTAGAGATTCATCTCTTACCTCCCTTTTCAGATCGACGATATACTCTTATATATATATACCATTACCTCTGCTGATTTTCGTTTAAGTACTGGTTTGGCTTTCTACAAGATGTAGATGAGTGTCCTGGGGTAAGTAAGTAAGCTTATTTTCTGTGACACTCTAAGCTATGGTTAGGCACTTTTTTATAAAGTTCTAAATATATGTTTTCAAACATTTATTTGCCTTGACTCAGGATGTTCAACATTCCTTATTTCAGACAGTCAGTTTCATATTTGGGATAATGCATTTGAATCAATCATCTTTTCTTACCTTAAAATTTTTTTACTTTTTCCCTGTGGGCTGTTAGGCTCGCGGGGGCTGAAAATGCTTCATTTTATTGCGTCATTCTTGGCGCGGACTTTTTTGGCGCAAATTTTTTTTTCTGTTTCCGGCGTCATACGTGTCGCCGGAAGTTGCATCATTTTTTTGACGTTTTTTTGCGTCAAAAGTGTCGGCGTTCCGGATGTGGCGTCATTTTTGGCGCCAAAAGCATTTAGGCGCCAAATAATGTGGGCGTCTTATTTGGCGCTAAAAAATATGGGCGTCATTTTTGTCTCCACATTATTTAAGTCTCATTATTTATTGCTTCTGGTTGCTAGAAGCTTGTTCACTGGCATTTTTTTCCCATTCCTGAAACTGTCATTTAAGGAATTTGATCAATTTTGCTTTATATGTTGTTTTTTCTATTACATATTGCAAGATGTTCCACGTTGCAACTGAGTCAGAAGATACTTCAGGAAAATCGCTGCCCGGTGCTGGAGCTACCAAGCTAAGTGTATCTGCTATAAACTTTTGGTATCTGTTTCTCCAGCTGTTGTTTGTATTGCATGTCATGACAAACTTATTAATGCAGATAAAATTTCCTTTAGTACTGTTACATTACCTGTTGCTGTTCCGTCAACATCTAATTTTCAGAGTGTTCCTGATAACATAAGAGATTTTATTTTTTAAATCCATTAAGAAGGCTATGTCTGTTATTTCTCCTTCTAGTATACATAAAAGTCTTTTAAAACTTCTCTTTTTTCAGATGAATTTTTAAATGAACATCATCATTCTGATACTGATAATGGTTCTTCTGGTTCAGAGGTTTCTGTCTCAGAGGTTGATGCTGATAAATCTTTGTATTTGTTCAAGATGGAATTTATTCGTTCTTTACTTAAAGAAGTATTAATTGCATTAGAAATAGAGGATTCTGGTCCTCTTGATACTAAATCTAAACGTTTAAATAAGGTTTTTAAATCTCCTGTAGTTATTCCAGAAGTGTTTTCTCTCCCTGATGCTATTTCTGAAGTAATTTCCAGGGAATGGAATAATTTGGGTAATTCATTTACTCCTTCTAAAACGTTTAAGCAATTATATCCTGTGCCATCTGACAGATTAGAGTTTTTTGGGACAAAATCCCTAAGGTTAATGGGGCTGTCTCTACTCCTGCTAAATGTACTATACGGCAGATAGTACTTCATTTAAGGATCCTTTAGATAGGAAAATTGAATCCTTTCTAAGAAAAGCTTACTTATGTTCAGGTAATCTTCTTAGACCTGCTATATTTTTAGCGGATGTTGCTGCAGCTTCAACTTTTTGGTTAGAAGCTTTAGCGCAACAAGTAACAGATCATAATTTTATAGCATTATTATTATTCTATAACATGCTAATAATTTTATTTGTGATACCATCTTTTGATATCATTAGAGTTGATGTCAGGTATATGTCTCTAGCTATTTTAGCTAGAAAAGCTTTATGGCTTAAAACTTGGAATGCTGATATGTCTTCTAAGTCAACTTTGCTTTCCCTTTCTTTCCAGGGTAATAAATTATTCGGTTCTCAGTTGGATTCTATTATCTCAACTGTTACTGGAGGGAAGGGAACTTTTTTACCAAAGGATAAAAAATCTAAGGTAAATTTAGGTCTAATAATCATTTTCGTTCCTTTCCTCACAACAAGGAACAAAAGCCTGATCCTTCATCCTCAGGAGCGGTATCAGTTTGGAAACCATTTCCAGTTTGGAATATATCCAAGCCTTATAGAAACCTAAAGCCAGCTCCTAAGTACCCATGAAGGTGCGGCCCTCATTCCAGCTCAGCTGGTATGGGGCAGATTACGTTTTCTTCAAAGAAATTTGGATCAATTCCGTTCACAATCTCTGGTTTCAGAACATTGTTTCAGAAAGGTACAGAATTGCCTTCAAGTTAAGGCCTCCTGCAAAGAGATTTTTTTCTTTCCCGTGTCCCAGTAAACACAGCAAAGGCTCAGCATTTCTGAAATGTGTTTCAGATCTAGAGTTGGCTGGAGTAATTATTCCAGTTCCAGTTCTGGAACAGGGGCTCGGGTTTTATTCTATCTCTTCATTGTACCAAAGAAGGTCAATTCCTTCAGACCAGTTCCGGATCTATCAATATTGAATCGTTATGTAAGGATACCAACATTCAAGATGGTAACTGTAGGACTATCCTGCCTTTTGTTTAGCAAGGGCATTATATGTCTACAATAGATTTACAGGATGCATATCTGCATATTCCGATTCATCCAGATCACTTTTAGTTTCTGAGATTCTCTTTTTAGACAAGCATTACCAGTTTTGTGGCTCTACCGTTTGGCCTAGCATCAGCTCCAAGAATTTTTTCAAAGGTTCTCAGTGCCCTTCTGTCTGTAATCAGAAAACAGGGTTTTGGTGTTTCCTTATTTGGACGATATCTTGGTACTTGCTCAGTCTTCACATTTTCGCAGAATCTCATACGAATCGACATGTGTTGTTTCTACAAGATCGTGGTTGGAGGATCAATTTACCAAAAAGTTAATTGATTCCTCAGACAAGGGTAACCTTTTTAGGTTTCCAGATAGATTCAGTGTCTATGACTCTGTCCTTGTCAGACAAGAGAAGTTTAACATTGATATCAGCTTGTCAAAACCTTCAGTCTCAATCATTCCCTTTGGTAGCCTTATGCATGGAAATTTTAGGTCTTAGGACTGCCGCATTGGATGCGATCTCCTTTGCTCGTTTTCACATGCGACCTCTTCAGCTCTGTATGCTGAACCAATGGTGCAGGGATTACACAAAGATATCTCAATTAATATCTTTAAACCGATTATACGACACTCTCTGACGTGGTGGACAGATCACCATCGTTTAGTTCAGGGGGCTTCTTTGTTCTTCCGACCTGGACTATAATCTCAACAGATGCAAGTATTACAGGTTGGGGAGCTGTGTGGGGGTCTCTGACGGCACAAGGGGTTTGGGAATCTCAGGAGGTGAGATTACCGATCAATATTTGGAACTCCGTGCAATTTTCAGAGCTCTTCAGTCTTGGCCTCTTCTGAAGAGAGAGTTGTTCATTTGTTTTCAGATAGACAATGTCACAACTGTGGCATACATCAATCATCAAGGAGGGACTCACAGTCCTCTGGCTATGAAAGAAGTATCTCGAATTTTGGTTTGGGTGGAATCCAGCTCCTGTCTAATCTCTGCGGTTCATATCCCAGGTATAGACAATTGGGAAGCGGATTATCTCAGTCGCCAAACGTTGCATCCGGGCGAATGGTCTCTTCACCCAGAGGTATTTCTTCAGATTGTTCAAATGTGGGAACTCCCAGAAATAGATCTGATGGCTTCTCATCTAAACAAGAAACTTCCCTGGTATCTGTCCAGATCCCGGGATCCTCGGGCGGAGGCAGTGGATGCATTGTCACTTCCTTGGAAGTATCATCCTGCCTATATCTTTCCGCCTCTAGTTCTTCTTCCAAGTATTCTCCAAGATTCTACAGGAATGCTTGTTTGTCCTGCTGGTAGCTCCAGCATGGCCTCACAGGTTTTGGTATGCGGATCTTGTCCGGATGGCCTCTTGCCAGCTGTGGACTCTTCCGTTAAGACCAGACTTTCTGTCGCAAGGTCCTTTCTTCCATCAGGATCTCAAATCCTTAAATTTTAAGGTATGGAGTTTGAACGCTTGATTCTTGGTCAAAGAGGTTTCTCTGACTCTGTGATTAATACTATGTGACAGGCTCGTAAATCTGTATCTAGAGAGATATATTATAGAGTCTGGAAGACTTATATTTCTTAGTGTCTTTCTCATCATTTTTCTTGGCATTCTTTTTGAATACCGAGAATTTTACAGTTTCTTCAGGATGGTTTAGATAACGGTTTGTCCGCAAGTTCCTTGAATGGACAAATCTCTGCTCTTTCTGTTCTTTTTCACAGAAAGTTTGCTAATCTTCCTGATATTCATTGTTTTGTACAAGCTTTGGTTCGTATAAAACCTGTCTTTAAGTCAATTTCTCCTCCTTGGAGTTTGAATTTGGTTCTGGGGGCTCTTCAAGCTCCTCCTTTTGAACCCATGTATTCTTTGGTCATTAAATTACTTTCTTGGAAAGTTTTGTTTCTTTTGGCCATCTCTTCTACCAGAAGAGTCTCTGAATTATCTGCTCTTTCTTGTGAGTCTCCTTTTCTGATTTTTCATCAGGATAAGGCGGTGCTGCAAACTTCTTTTGAATTTTTTACCTAAGGTTGTGAATTCTAACAACATTAGTAGAGAAATTGTGGTTCCTTCATTGTGTCCTAATCCTTTGAATTCTAAGGAGAAATCATTGCATTTTTGGATGCTGTTAGAGCTTTGTATTATTATGTTGAAGCTACTAAGTCTTTCCGAAAGACTTCTAGTCTATTTGTCATCTTTTCCGGTTCTAGAAAAGGCCAGAAAGCTTCTGCCATTTCTTTGGCATCTTGGTTGAAATCTTTATTTCATCATGCCTATGTCGAGTCGGGTAAAATTCCGCCTCGAAGGATTACAGCTCATTCTACTAGGTCAGTTTCTACTTCCTGGGCGTTTAGGAATAAAGCTTCGGTTGATCAGATTTGCAAAGCAGCAACTTGGTCCTCTTTGCATACTTTTACTAAATTCTACCATTTTGATGTGTTTTCTTCTTCTGAAGCAGTTTTTGGTAGAAAAGTACTTCAGGCAGTGGTTTCAGTTTGAATCTTCTGTTTATGTTTTTCATTAAACTTTATTTTGGGTGTGGATTATTTTCAGCAGGAATTGGCTGTCTTTATTTTATCCCTCCCTCTCTAGTGACTCTTGCGTGGAAAGATCCACATCTTGGGTAGTCATTATCCCATACGTCACTAGCTCATGGACTCTTGCTAATTACATGAAAGAAAACATAATTTATGTAAGAACTTACCTGATAAATTCATTTCTTTCATATTAGCAAGAGTCCATGAGGCCCGCCCTTTTTTGTGGTGGTTATGATTTTTTTGTATAAAGCACAATTATTCCAATTCCTTATTTTATATGCTTTCGCACTTTTTTCTTATCACCCCACTTCTTGGCTATTCGTTAAACTGAATTGTGGGTGTGGTGAGGGGTGTATTTATAGGCATTTTAAGGTTTGGGAAACTTTGCCCCTCCTGGTAGGAATGTATATCCCATACGTCACTAGCTCATGGACTCTTGCTAATATGAAAGAAATGAATTTATCAGGTAAGTTCTTACATAAATTATGTTTTTATGTACCAAACCTGGGTTTCTTCCTAAAGTGGTATCTAATAAAAATATCAATCAGGAGACTGTTGTTCCTTCATTATGTCCTAATCCTTCTTCAAAGAAGGAACGTCTATTACACAACCTTGATGTGGTTCGTGCTTTAAAGTTTTATTTACAAGCTACGAAGGATTTTCGTCAAACATCTGCTTTGTTTGTTGTCTACTCTGGACAGAGAAGAGGCCAAAAGGCTTCGGCAACTTCTCTTTCTTTTTGGCTAAGAAGCTTAATCCGCTTAGCTTATGAGACTGCTGGCCAACAGCCTCCTGAAAGAATTACAGCTCATTCCACTAGAGCGGTGGCTTCCACATGGGCTTTTAAAAATGAGGCCTCTGTTGAACAGATTTGTAAGGCGGCGACTTGGTCTTTGCTTCATACTTTTTCTAAATTCTACAAATTTGATACTTTTGCTTCTTCGGAGGCTATTTTTGGGAGAAAGGTCTTACAGGCAGTGGTGCCTTCCGTTTAAGTGCCTGCCTTGTCCCTCCCTTCATCCGTGTCCTAAAGCTTTGGTATTGGTATCCCACAAGTAATGGATGAACCTGTGGACTGGATACACCTTTACAAGAGAAAACTAAATTTATGCTTACCTGATAAATTTATGCTTCCTGTTGGGAAGGAGAATATCCCACAAGTAATGGATGAACCCGTGGATTGGATACACCACAAGAGAAATAAATTTATCAGGTAAGCATAAATTTTGCTTTGGACGATTATCATGTTAAATAGAGCAGGGTTTTTCAAAATCAATATCAGCCTGATGAAACAACCGGAAGGTCGAGAAACGCGTTGCTGTTTCTACTACTTACTATTTACTAGTATTTTAAACAGTTTTTAGTAATTTTTTTAATAAACTGCTTTTACGATACCCCCGCTCTCTGTGTATCATCATTCGACTATTTGGTTGGTTCGGTATCCTGCCATTCACACTAAGGGCTCTGAGCCAGTAGTCCTATCACAGACGCTGTGGGCCTCTGACGCGGTGACTTCCTGCTGCTGCGGATTGGACCATTGGAGTGCCGGAGCTATTCTCCCATTGGACCGTCTGGCGGACGACTAAGGTTCCGTCCTGTCTAGTCTGGCATACGTTTATGCCATCATTTTTGTGAGTACTCTGCCATGTGTGTGTGCTGTATGTTCTATCTTGTACTCACTGTGATACCACGATACTGTCCCATAAGGCGCCTCTCTGTTCTCTGCTCCTACAGATATTTGCCTCATTTCTTCGTAAGAGTGCTGCCGTTAGATCCGGTTGCTGGTTGCTCCCGGCACTTTGCCCTCATTGAGACTGGTTCTCTGAATTGTGTTCCGGCCATTATCTGTGCGCACCTCCATAAGGATATATCCTTTGACTTAGACACTTATGAGTTACACATGCTGCAGGGTGTGCAGGGAGGAGAATATATTTGACCCCACATTTCCAATTGTTCGTTCCTTAACACCAATAAAAACCAGACCACCAAGTTGGGAGAGAAAAGGCTGCAGCTTATTTATTGAAACAAACCAAATAATAAACACCTTTTAACACACCTCAGTGCTTGCTTTATTTTACTATAAGTCCCCACCCCTTCCAGGGCGGGGCGTCCACTCTCACCTTTTTCTTACACCCCCATAAGTACCAGCCATATTCCATTAGGCATAAGCCTCAATAGAACATAGCAAGCACCCCCGCCACAACTCGCTCCTCAGCAAGTACTGCCACCTAAAGCTAAAGCCTTTTCAATCCCTTCTCGCAGCGTAAAGTTAAACAAGTGCAACCCCACCACATTGAGGTGCACTCCATCTTTCAGGTAAAAACATTTACCTCACTCTCCTTCAAATTCCACATGGCGTAAGCCAACCCCCCCCCCACAACCTTTTCCCATACCCAGTGATCGTTCTATTGACCTTCCGTCTGGAAGCCTCCAACTTTTTGAAATCCCACGCGGACTTCCAGAGCACCCTACTCTCAATTTCGGACCAAACCAACACCACCCCCAGAGATAACTGTACTAGCCTATCCAGGCCCCTCTTCATTTCATCAATCAATTCCTTCTGCAGCATAAACCCCAGGTCATTTCCCCCTGCGTATAAAACTAAAACCGTTAGGGGAAAAAAAACCTTGCATAATCCACCACCTTACCCACTAACTGTTCCCATTTCATCCCCCGTATCCCCAAACCATCCCACAACTAGGCGATCCCTAGGGAAACCCAGCTGCATCCCATCCTTCTTTACTGCCGCCGCCTTCCTCGCCCAGAACACATAGGAGTGTCCTACAATCCAACACCTCCCTGGATCTGCCAAATAAAAACCTGTCAGCTACCCCTTCTATAACACCAGGCCCGGCCTCACATACCCCCGGAATCTCTCAGACCTCCACCTTCCAATCCTCCTAATCACTGCCGACCCGAGCCCCAAATTCGCTGCCTCAGTAGCCGCGCCTATCCTAAACAAATGCGACCCAAACTCAGGCCCCCTCAACCCCAACAATCCCAACACCTTCCGCATGATTGCTACAAATTGGAACCGTGATAACACCGACCCGTCCGCATGGACCAGCAACGGGCCCGCACTATGGTGGGCTACCCCCAAGAACTCCCGTACCTTCTTCACCGGGCAACACACACCACCAATCTCCCTCAACACAATAACGGTTCCCCTACTTTCCTGGTCCGTTTTGGAACTCCTCACCCACAACTCCACAATCCCTTCCATTAACACAACATCCTACCTCCCCAGGCCGCTAACATCCCGCCGGTTCTTCCCCATCAATTCAGATACCCTGAAAGCCAATACAAATACCATTTTAAATAACAGTTCTTCGTATTGTGAAGAACACACCATGCCCAGCCTCGCAACCAAACTTTGTAAGATTGCGAATGTCACTGGCCGACGCCCATCTACCTGTGACCCCCCTCCTAAACATACTCCGGACAGCCATCCACACTACAAAAACTTTTGTCAAATCCTCACTACCTACCAGCTGAAACAAGAATGCCATTGCTGCCATTCTCTTTAGTATCTCAGAGGGCGACAGCCTCTCCCTCTCCCATGACCCCATCCAGTCCAACAAAACCCTTAAGCAACTATCCCTATCCTCATACAGCTGCTCATCCCCTGACCTAAACCCCACATCTTCCACACTCGAGCGTACGCCCTCCATGTGTTGTGTGTCAGGGCCCCCTTCACCAACCTCAACATTCCTGGCAACCCAACTGCCACAGCTCCTCGGGACATGCGATTCCTTCCCGATCCGCCTCCGGGGCCACCTCTCGGAACCAATCTAACTGAAATCGGGACAAAGCGTCAGCGATCACATTCAAACGCCCAGGGACATGCACCGCTCTGAAAGAGATATTGCAACACAAGCACTCTAACACAAACACTCGCAAGAGCCTTATCACCGCCGGCGAGTTCGCTGTCAGATGGTTGATTGCCCATACTACGCCTTGGTTATCTGAATGGAAGCACTCCCTTTTGTTGCTCAACCGTTCAGGCCAGACCCGCAAGGCTACCAGCAACGGAAACGGCTCCAAGAAAGTCAAATTCTTGGTCAGCCCCCACTCCGCCCATGGCTTCGGCCACACCCCAACACACCACTGTCCATTCAGGTATGCTCCAAACCCATGGGCACCTGCTGCATCCGTGTACAAACACAACTGGTCATCCGACCATCCCTTCTCCTGCATTATCACCTTGCCATTGAAATCCTCCAAGAAATTTTTCCACACCTGCAAATCCTCCTTAACCTCCTTTGACAGCCTAATATGGTGTCTTGGATTCTAAACCGCTACCGTCATTAGCGTCAACCGCCAGCAAAAGACCCGTCCAATGGGTATAATCCTGCAAACGAAATTCAGCTTGCCCAAAAGTGATTGGACGTCCCTGAGGGTAGCCTTCTTGCTCCCTACCATTCTGTCAATCACTACCCTCAGGTCCTAGACCTTATCCTCCGGCAGCCTGCATTCCACCCTGACCGAATCCATCTGGATTCCCAGAAAACTTAAAGGGACAGTCTACCATAGAATTGTTATTGTTTTAAAAGATAGATAATCCCTTTATTACCCATTCCCCAGTTTTGTATAACCAATACAGTTATATTAATATACTTTTTACCTCTATGATTACCTTGTATCTAAGAACCTTCTTCCAGCCCCCTGATCACATGACTGTGACTGTTTTTTATCTATTGTCTTAAATTTAGCATTGTGTTGTGCTAAATCATAAATAACTTTCTGTGTCTGAACACAGTGTTATCTATATGGCCCACGTGTACTTTCTGTCTCTTTGTGTTGAAAAGAGATTTAAAAAGTATGTGATAAGAGGCAGCCATCAAAGGCTTAGAAATTAGCATAGGAGCCTACCTATGTTTAGTTTAAACTAAGAATACCAAGAGAAAAAAGCAAATTTGATGATAAAAGTAAATTGGAAAGTTGATTAAAATTAAAAGGCCTATCTGAATAATGAAAGTTTAATTTATACTAGACTGTCCCTTTAAAGAAGAAGGAACTGAACCTCTCGAAGTAGGAACACGAAATGGAACAGCCCATTGGGAGGCAAAGGTCCACGAAAAAGGAACCCTCCAGCATACAACCCAAAAGGTGGTTGCACCTCGGGTGCATTGGGAGCAGGCAGAAAGCTGATTCAACGTCAGCCTTCGCCATTAAGGCTCCCCGCCACGCTGCCCTCACCAATTCCACTGCCTTATCTAAGGATGCATACTTTACAGAAACCAATAACGAATCAATGCCATCATTGACCGACAACCCATTGGGGTATGACAGGTGATGTATCATCTGGAATTGCCCCAACGTCTTTTGGGGACTACCCCCAATGGTGATATCCTCAAATTAGGTAACGGAGGGTCCTTGAATGGACCCGCCATCCTCCCCAGCTTCACCTCCTTCCATATTTTATCCCTTAAAACCTCCGGGTGTTCCCTAGCCGACTTCAAGTTCCCCGCAAAGCCCCCCGCCTCCTGTTCTCTATATGGAATTACAAAACCCGTACTGAAGCCCGTCAGGATCACCTCAGTGTCCCCCGCGTGCCCCTGTTTACAGGCGTATGCCTCTAACCATGGCACCATCTTTCCGACCCTCACCGGCGTCCACACCCGCTGCACCCATGTCCCCTGCCCGGATCACTTGCCTACCCTTTTTGAAGCATTTTGCAAAGGAGTGGATTTTTTCCACAAACAGAGCACTTGTATTTGCATGATGCCCCGAACCTACACTGCCCTTCATTAAACTGGAAACAGAAACCTTTTCGGATTGCTGTCCCATCCCACCTCATCTCCGGTTGCACCGCCATCCGCTGCCGGAAACCCTCATTGTATCTCCACCACGCCATTGCCCCATATGTTACATAAGCACTCGATATCTCATCATAGTAACAGAACAGCGGGGCTCCTTGTTCTGGCGCCTTTTTGCAGATGACACAGGCCAAAATGCAGAAGGCCCGAGACCAGTTCCCGAAAGTCTACGGAAACTTATGCCACTGTTTCTTACGCTCCTCCTCCTTCTTACCCTTCTCTTTCTCGTCTTCCTTTACCTCTAAGACATGTTCAAGGGGCAACAAGGAGAAAATCTCCATGAATTCCCGTTTCCCTATCTTGTCCCTCAGTTCGCTGGTCAAGTGTATCCCTAAGACACCCACCGAACACAAGCATGGCCTCCTCAGTGCCCCTTTGGGGACCCAGATGACCTCGCTCGCCACCTGCTCCCCTGATCTGCTCGCCTGCGGTACACTCCCGGCCGGAACTGGCACGGGGGTCACCCACGCTGGTGCTACCACAGTCCCCTTCTCCCCTGGCCTTTCCAAGGCCCCCAGCAAGCCCCTCAAGCCTGCCACCATTGCTTCCCTGTCTGCATTCACTGCCTCATTCATTCCGGGTGCCTCACCAGACACCACCTCACCTGCTGGCTGCTGTACTATTACCGGTCCGTCCGCCTGAACTGGCACCGCATCCTCCCTGCGGCCTCTGTCCCTGTGGCCGTTCTCTTGCCTGCTGGTTTCCAGTCTCTTCCGAACCATGTCCCTCCTGGCAGGTAATTGCCCCCTGCCGTATCTGCTCCTGTCCTGGCCCCTCTCTACCCATGCCCAGGTTGAGGATGCGGGTGGCCCTCCTCCTCGTGTCCTCTGCAGCGGGGACCTTGACCTCCAACGTCATCCCAAGGTCACTGACCTGTCCACCGGGGGTGGGTCCCTCCTCCCCACCCAGCTTCCTGCACCTGTCGACTGTAATGGGGATATTGCAATAAAATCCCTCCCCCCAGAACTTTCCCTAAATTCAGTCCGCCCCCCTGGACCCCTCGATAGGGTCCTCCTCCTCCCGAAGTCGCCTCTAGCATCCAGCTCGAGCGGTGGCTCCGTATGCAGCTCCTGTTGCCCTGTAGCCTCCTCGGCCCTCCGTTCTTCCCCAGCAAACCCTGAAACATAGCACAAACTGTTTAAACAACTGTGATAACAAACTCCCCCTCCCTTTTTTTTTTTTTTTTTGCATCCTCCAGTTATTTGGTTCCGGGGTCCTACCCTGCAATAGCCCCGACCACGACCCCCTTATTAAATTCAACCTAATATTATGGCATATATCATCATTCTTAATTCTTTTTTTTTTTTTGAGACCACCCCCGCTACTCCCTAGCCCATCTTCCATTCTGGGGTCTGCCCCACCCTGTCCTCCCTACCCGCATGCATCCGCACAGCCATCCCTTAACCACGTGGTCACCGTGGTCCGGCGTTCCCCTTGCTACCACCTTTCTTCCCCTTTTCCTTCTTTTTTTTTTTAAATATATATGTCCCCTACGCACCTTCCTCCTACCCAGTTCTCGCGGCCTTATTCCCGACCCATGGGCCCTACACACCTTTTTATACCCCGTTCTCAGGGCCCCACTGCCCCCTACCCCGTTGCCACTCACCTAACTTAGCCTTATTCCCGGCCCGACTACATTCACTATCTTGTTTAGTCTCTGCCTCCTGGTCCCTCCCCTAGTCCAAGACCCCTTTCCTCTACTTTCCCACCTCCGATCGTTGTCCTTTCTCCTTTGTTTTTTTAATTTTATTTTCTCACCCTCATCTTCGATAGCTCAGTGGTGTCCCCACTCTTCGATACCTCAGCTGAACTTATCGGTCTCCCCGCAGCTCCGCCTGGCTCTCACCGATCTCCTGCGTCCTCTTGTGGCGCCCGGCTCTGCCCAATGACGTACCTCTGTGACGCCAGAAGCCAGCGCCGTCCTAGGCCACGACTCAGCCACCGCTCCAGCCCGAAGACCTCTCCTTCCTTCGGACCTCACCGGCTGCTCCCTCGGACCTCCTGGCTAGCTGCTCTCCCTTCTGGACCTCGCTGTGCAGACATCTGGGCTCAGCCTCTCCGGTGGCCTCGACCTCCTAGCCGGCCGTCCTCTGCTCCTGCTCGCCGCTCCATCCGCCTCCGGAACCATCGAAACTGCCTCACCAGCCGTGCTCAGCTGCTCCCGGACCCACATCTCGCCGTTCCTCCTCGCCACCGACAGCAACTCCACCAACAGCACTTCCATCTTCAGGTAAGCAGATGCCGACACACCTCCTACCGTGCTGCTCCTGGAGTGACACCTGTGACCTCACTTCCCGTCAGGGGTATATCAACCCCTACCAACCACGCCCCTTTTTCCAAACCATCCACTCCTGGGGAAGTGGGATCAAAGGTGCCCTCCTTCCATTCTGGGTCATCCGGGCCTTACTGTAGCATGTGTAACTTATAAGTGTTCTGTAATTTAAGGGACGGGTGGCAACCCTAATGTAGCCCCTTATTTAATGCGCCAAGTGGTGTACTTTCCAAAAATGTGCACCAGGGACAAAGCCACTGTCAGAATCTTCCCTAGCAGATCTAGCGTAATCCGAGAACGAAAAAAAGTTGGAGTTCATAAGGACCTAAGCTGCTTCCTCGTCACTTATCAGACGCTCAGCCATAATTCTCTTTACAAAGTGAATAGCTATTTTGAAAGAAATTATGCTGCTAGAAAAGATATAATTTTATTGCAAAAAAATAAGCTTCTTTGCAGTAAAAATGCAGGGGATTTGAAAGACGGTGAGAGCTGCGCAAATAGGGTGTTTTGAGCACCTTTCAAGGGCTCTAAAAGAGTGATTATAAATATATATATATATATATATATATATATATATTAATAAAAGCATCTCTCTAACATTGATTAATGTGTTATCACATGATCCAGGTGTTCATGTGATTACAAATATTATATCAGTATCCATATAGTAAGTGAATGTCATTTTTCTTTTTGTTCACTCTGGTAACGCTCGTTACCATGGTGATCATTTAGCTAATATACTTAAATTGATCATTCTTTTAAAAACAGGGACTAATTTATTTTAGGGAAATCTATTTTGGGTAATCAGTAAAATCACCCTTAACTACCCCTTTAAGACACAGGGATATTAGTAACAAAAACAGCTACCCCTTTAAGACACCCAGTTTGAGGGCATTAAAATGTATAAATGGTATGAATATCTGATCAAATCCTCGGACGGGGTATGAAAATATATATAACAATCTGAGTGCAAAAAAAATCTTCATAAAACAACTTGTTATGTCGACAAAACAAGTTAAAAAATATTAAAAATGCACGGCCTCTCTGAGCTTACGTATTAGCATGTTAAACAATACTCTATAAATGAATCACAATTCATAGAGCAAATATTTATGCTGTTAATTTATATTTCTGTTTGCTACCTCTACAAACAACTACAGCAGCTGCAACTGCTTGCCTAATTATATCTTAACATCTACACAGCTCATTAAAGGGACATTGTGACGGACAGCCTGATACCCCAGATGAGTACCTCCTTCAGAACCCTTCCCTTGTCCTGGACATCCCTTTATCCAGAGCAATAGCTCCTGGTATCTCTCTTTGACTACGGTCTAAAGTTATTGAGGTGAACAGAGCAACACTCAGGGGTCTTAACACAAAATGAACACTTTATTTAAAAGCAGCACACAGATTTATACAACCTGACATTTCAGAGTCACAGAGCTTCAGCATACAGAGGGAATTGGTTAAACAGTAAAGCAAACATATGAACAATACATCAAACCTCTAACAATTGTCTATTCACAGGTAAAACATTAACATATCAAGTTAATTAACTGGGGAAGAAAGTTTACTCAGACAATCTGATTTTGGGCAGTCTAGTTAACATAATCACACAGGAACACAATTAGTTTACTCAAACAGACTCCTGAGACACAATTCAGATTATTATAACCTTGGTGACTAAATAATCTAGATTTAATTAAAGACAGGAGGTGAATATTTTATGCATTAATCTTTACTGACTTCCAAAAAAAGCAGCAAAGAACAAGTAACATAGAAACAAAAACAGCCAATCAGCAACGAGCAGATAATATATCCAACAAGAAACAGGAAATAGCTTCCTCTTTTTGCTGCCGAACAGAAGGAGAGTCCTCAACACTTTAACAGGAAACGAACACGACGGATCCACCGAAGAACTGTCTGACATCTGTGCTAATGAATAAATAAAAAAGGCATTTTACACTAAAAATAAACAAAAGAGATAGTTGTAACACTGCTATCAATAAGGAACAACCTGAGAAAACAAAGGTTAACACAGTGCAAATATAAATCATAACAATAGACTTTTGTTTTTTTTTAACTGGGAAAATATTCGCCTCCGGTCTTTAATAAAATCTAGATTATTTAGTCACCAAGGTTATAATAATTTGAATTTTATGGCAAGACATGAGGTTTCATATTTTAACGCCCAGAAAGGACAAAATGAAATGAGTAAGAAACAGGCTTTAAATAGAACTAAGAAAACAGAGATTGAAGACCAATCTGCCGCCATTAATAAGTCCTGAAGATTGCGACCTGATAGAAAAACCCTAGAGGCCGCAGCCCCTCTGAAAGAGAGGGCCCCAAACGAATCCGAGACTCCCGCCACTGACATAAGCCATCAAACTCATCTCACCAAGGAAGGGGAAGAGACTAGGTGGTGAGGAGATGCAAAAGAAATCAGGAGTGGACCCAACATGGATCTATGAAAACTTCCAGTCATGCTAGTAGGCTTTGAGGCAAAGAGCAACACAAATATGGGGATCTGCCAGAAATAAGGATAAAACAAGATTTGAGGATGATTTAGTCCTGAGTGAAATGGAAAAAAGAGAAAAGATAAACATCTGGGGCCCTGATGTCAGAGACCCGACGAAAAGAAACCAAGCAAAGCAACATGGTCACCTTAGCGGATAACTACTTAAGAGAAAGAGAAGAGTTATTGGACCAATCTCTAAGGAAAGAGAGAACCAAAATGGCGTCCCCAAGGCTCAAATAATGAGAATGGGGAGGTTTCTTAAGTCGAATGGTCTGAAGAAGGCAGCAGACTAAGGGATGCCTATCTGCAGGGACACCCTCAAAGGGAAGATGTCCCCCAAAAGGACAAAACGGAACAGGCCACCAAAATGGGAAGGAATCCATTAAGAAATGTGAACCACGCTAAGATGGAAGGCTGGGCCGATAGGGATAAACATCCCTTGACACACACCAATTAAACCAGACTGCCCAGGGTGAGGACTAGGAGATTAAGGTGCTCCAGGCCAAATTCTTGGATCCTGAGAATACAAGACGAATGCTAGCCTAAAGAACATCAAGAGCTAGGTGAGAGGAGAGTAGGTAAGGTTGCATGTTTGAGGCAACAACAGGTCCAGTCCTGTGCTAAAAGAGATTGAAGTTCAGGTAAATCAAAGGGGCAAAGATCAACAGCCCGGAGGCCAGTCACCACTTGTATGGGAGCTAGAGAAACATAAAGGAGTGGAGCTGAGACCGAATGGATGAAAACTGCCAGGGCAGAGACGTCCAAAGGAAAGAAGGATAGCAGAAAAGAAGTGACACAGGCACCATCCACAAATGATTGGTCTAGACAAGGCAGACTATCTAGTCAATCAGGTGGAGACCATCTTACTGTAAATGAATGCCCTCTAATCTGAAGAGACTCAACCCCACAAAATAGAGGTCTCTCAAGATGATGACCGGACAGAAACCGTCAGATTTCTAGAGACAATGAACAGGATGCTCTAGCAATTTGGCAGGAATGAGAACATGTATTTCCTAAGATATGGGGAATCCACGGCTTCATCAATTACTGTTGGGAATACCACTCCTGGCCAGCAGGAAGAGGCAAAGAGCACCACAGCAAAGCTTTTAAGTATCACTTCCCTTCCCACAATCCCCAGTCATTCTCTTTGCCTTCGGTGCAAGGAGGAGGTGTAGTTTTGGTGTCTGAAGAAAATTGGATTGCTTCCCTACAAGCAAGATTTTATTATTTTGAAAGCCAGAGTAGGTTTGCTCTGATCTTTCCTGTGTTCTGGGTATAGCTGTAGTTCATGTTAATCTCTTCAGTAGAGTAGTGGTGGCTTTAAAGCAGTTAGGAAATTGCAAAGTTGGCCTTGCTGCGTTTTCCTAACATTTTTGCTGCCCTTAGATAGAAAGCCAGAGTAGGTTTACTCTGTTCTCTCTTTTTTTCTACAGGCCTCTGTGAGGAGTGGCATCTTCTCACATCGGGTAAGCTGTCCTCCTGCTGGACGGCTAGATGCAGGTAAGTGCCTTTCTATCTTTTAGGGTGAAGATATGGCACTTAAGATTTTAAACTAATTGGTTACATTGTTTTGGGACATATACAGTGGGGCAAAAAAGTATTTAGTCAGCCACCAAGTGTGCAAGTTCTCCCACTTAAGAAGATGAGAGAGGCCTGTAATTTTCATCATAGGTATACCTCAACTATGAGAGACAAAATGTGGAAAGAAATCCAGACAATCTCATTGTCTGATTTGGAAAGAATTTATTTGCAAATTATGGTGGAAAATAAGTATTTGGTCAATATCAAAAGTTCATCTCAATACTTTGTTATATATCCTTTGTTGGCAATGACAGAGATCAAACGTTTTCTGTAAGTCTTCACAAGGTTGTCACACACTGTTGCTGGTATGTTGGCCCAATTCTGCATGCAGATCTCCTCTAGAGCAGTGATGCTTTGGGGCTGTCGCTGGGCAACACAGACTTTCAACTCACTCCAAAAGTTTTCTATGGGGTTGAGATCTTGAGACTGGCTAGGCCACTCCAGGACCTTGAAATGCTTCTTACAAAGCCACTCCTTTGTTGCCCAGGCGGTATGTTTGGGATCATTGTCATGCTGAAAGACCCAGCCACGTTTCATCTTCAATGCCCTTGCTGATGGAAGGAGGTTGTCATGTTCTGTCTCAGGATGTTTTGTGAGAGCCTCATTATCTGGAACAGTTGCTTTAAATTAAGATTGGTAGAAGCCATATAGATTGAAATGATAACAGATTTATTTAAATAACAAAATACTTTGAACAAATACCTGCAGGGTATTTTAAATAGGCTATTCAGGTATTTTAAGTCCACATACGGTAGGAGTGGAAATAAACAAACAAAGTAAGCAGAGATAAAGATTCAAAAAGGAAAGTCTTTCTCCTGGTAATAGCTGAAGTGCAGGATTTGCACAAGGCAGGGGACAAACTTGTAAATAGGTAGCAGGTTTAAAGGTAAAGTCTTTCTCCTGGTAATAACTGAAGTGCAGGAATTGCACAAAGCAGGAAACAAACTTGTAAACAGGTAGCAGGTAACAAACTTGTAAACAGGTGCAAAGGTGAAGTCTTCCTTCAAATAAGTACAGAAATACAGTAATCAGGTTCTGACTTGTGACAAAACATAACCAATGTGAAGACAAAATGCAGTCTAAGAGCCATCCTTAAATAGGGAGGTTTTGCACAGGATTGGTTCTGAGTAATTTCAGAATTGAGAACACCTGTGTGTTGCACAGGTGTAATTACAAGTAAGGCAAATAGTTATTTATCAGATCTTTTAAGTTCCATGCTATTGCTAGAACTGGCTGTGGCTCAACATGCAAACAAACAGGTTGGTAAGCACAGAGCCACAGGTTCAAATCCCCACACAGCCCTTTCTAACAGAATGCCTGCCAGACCTTTTCTTTTTAGTCTGGAGGCTTGGTTCATGACAGATGCCCCCTCCAAAGAGCGCACTCCGGGCGCTCAAAGCCAAACATCTGAAGGTGGAATTTACGAACCAGTGTTCCATTTGAAGCCCTAATACATTCAGATGGAATTGATTCTTCCCTGGGAACAGCTGCCTGAGATTGGGGACCCATAGAAGATTCCACTGTAGGCATAACATGAGTTGAAGTACAAAAATTGGTTTGATTTGGAGGTTCCTGATTATGCCCAGCAGCTTCCAATGGACTGGCTGATGGGTAGAGTACCTCCGGGTAGGATATGACCTCTCCTTTAGAGTCAAGGAATTCGTTATCTGTGTCATATATATCCAAATCAACCATATTATTCAATGTGGAAACAAATCCAGACAATCACATTGTCTGATTTGGAAAGAATTTATTTGCATATTATGGTGGAAAATAAGTATTTGGTCACCTACAAACAAGCAAGATTTCTGTCTCTCACAGACCTGTATCTTCTTCTTTAAGAGGCTCCTCTGTCCTCCACTCATTACCTGTATTAATGGCACTTGTTTGAACTTGTTATCAGTATAAAAGACACCTGTCCACAACCTCAAACAGTCACACTCCAAACTCCACTATGGTGAAGACCAAAGAGCTGTCAATGGACACCAGAAACAAAATTGTAGACCTGCACCAGGCTGAGAAGACTAAATCTGCAATAGGCAAGCAGCTTGGTGTGAAGAAATCAACCGTGGGAACAATAATTAGAAAATGGAAGACATACAAGACCACTGATAATCTCCCTCAGTCTGGGGCTCCATGCAAGATCTCACCTCGTGGGGTCAAAATGATCACAAGAACGGTGAGCAAACATCCCAGAACCACACGGGGGGACCTAGTGAATGACCTGCAGAGAGCTGGGACCAACCTAACAAAGGCTACCATCAGTAACACACTACGCCGCCAGGGACTCAGATCCTGCAGTGCCAGACATGTCCCCCTGCTTAAGCCAGTACATGTCCAGGCCCGTCTGAAGTATGCTAGAGAACATTTGGATGATCCAGAAGTGGATTGGGAGAATGTCATATGGTCAGATGAAACCAAAGTAGAACTGTTTGGTAGAAACACAACTCGTCGTGTTTGGAGGAGAGAGAATGCTGAGAACACCATACCTACTGTGAAGCATGGGGGTGGCAACATAATGCTTTGGGGCTGTTTCTCGGCAAAGGGAACAGGACGACTGATCTGTGTACATGAAAGAATGGGGCCATGTATTGTGAGATTTTGAGCGCACACCTCCTTCCATCAGCAAGGGCATTGAAGATGAAATGTGGCTGGGTCTTTCAGCATGACAATGATCCCAAACACACCACCCGGGCAATGAAGGAGTGGCTTCGTAAGAAGTCCGTGTTGCCCAGCGACAGCCCCAAAACATCACTGCTCTAGAGGAGATTTGCATGCAGGAATGAGCCAACATACCAGCAACAGTGTATGACAACCTTGTGAAGACTTACAGAAAATGTTTGACCTCTGTCATTGCCAACAAAGGATATATAACAAAGTATTGAGATGAACTTTTGATATTGACCAAATACTTATTTTCCACCATAATTTGCAAATAAATTCTTTCCAAATCAGACAATGTGATTGTCTGGATTTGTTTCCACATTTTGTCTCTCATAGTTGAGGTATACCTATGATGAAAATTACAGGCCTCTCTCATCTTCTTAAGTGGGAGAACCTGCACAATTGGTGGCTGACTAAATACTTTTTTGCACCACTATATATCCTTTATGCAGGATATTTTGAAGGGCAGAAAGGGATTATACTTTTTGCTTTTTAAAGCAATTTCCCATTTTATTAACTGTGGGCTGTATGTTGCTTTGTTAAGTTCTGTTTAGGCACGGATTTAACAAGTGGTCTAGTTTATTTAGAGCAGGGTTGTAATTATCTTTGACAATGTCTTTTATGTTTGGATGTGAATAGAATAGAATGCAAGCTCAATCCTATTGGCTGCATCAGCCAATAGGATTTTTTCTACCTTAATTCCGATTGGCTGATAGAATTCTAAAATAATAAAAAAATAATAAAGGAAGTCAATCTTGGAGCTCAGGTAACTAAAATAAATTGCTAGCAGGAGGAAATAGCAGCATATATTCACATAATATTCTATCAGCCAATCGGAATCTAAGGGACGCCATCTTGGATGACGTCACTTAAAGGTACCTTCATTGAGCTTTAGTCGTTGGATGAAGAGGATGCTCCGCGTCGGATGTCTTGAAGATGGACCCGCTCCGCGCCGGATGGATGAAGATAGAAGATGCCGCCTGGATGAAGACTTCTACCCGTCTGGAGGACCACTTCGCCCAGCTTGGATGAAGACTTCTCCCAGCTTGGATGAAGACTTCTCCCGCTTCATTGAGGATTTCGGCCCGGCTTGGATGAAGACTTTTCCCGGTAAGTCGATCTTCAGGGGGTTAGTGTTAGGTTTTTTTAAGGGTGTATTGGGTGGGTTTTATTTTTAGGTTAGGGACTTTGGGCTGCAAAAGAGCTAACTGCCCTTTTAAAGGCAATGCCCATCCAAATGCCCTTTTCAGGGCAATGGGGAGCTTAGGTTTTTTAGATAGTATTTTATTTGGGGGGTTGGTTGTATGGGTGGTGGTTTTTACTGTTGGGGGGTTGTTTGTATTTTTTTTTTACATGTAAAAGAGCTGATTACTTTGGGGCAATGCCCCGCAAAAGGCCCTTTTAAGGGCTATTGGTAGTTTAGTTTAGGCAAGGTTTTTTTTTTATTTTGGGGGCTTTTTTATTTTAATAGGGCTCTTAGATTAGGTGTAATTAGTTTAAATATCTGTAATTTGTTTATTATTTTCTGTAATTTAGTGGGGTTTTTTTTGTACTTTAGCTAATTTAATTTAGCTAATTGTATTTAATTTAGTTAATTTATTTAATTATAGTGTAGTGTTAGGTGTTATTGTAACTTAGGTTAGGTTTTATTTTACAGGTAAATTTGTATTTATTTTAGCTAGGTAGTTATTAAATAGTTAATTACTATTTAATAACTATAATACCTAGCTAAAATAAATACAAACTTGCCTGTAAAATAAAAGTAAACCCTAAACTAGCTACAATGTAACTATTAGTTATATTGTAGCTAGCTTAGGGTTTATTTTATAGGTAAGTATTTAGTTTTAAATAGGAATAATGTAGTTAATGATAGTAATTTTATTTAGATTTATTTAAATTATATTTAAGTTAGTGGGTGTTAGGTTTAGGGTTAGACTTAGGTTTAGGGGTTAATAACTTTAATATAGTGGCGGCGACATTGGGGACAGCAGATTAGGGGTTAATAAATATAATGTAGGTGTCGGCGATGTTGGGGGCAGCAGATTAGGGGTTCATAAGTATATTGTAGGTGCCGGCGATGTTGGGGACAGCAGATTAGGGGTTAATAAATATAATGTAGGTGTCGGCGATGTTGGGGGCAGCAGATTAGGGGTTCATAAGTATAATGTAGGTGACGGTGGTGTCCGGAGCGGCAGATTAGGGGTAATAAGTGTAAGATTAGGGGTGTTTAGACTCGGGGTTCATGTTAGGGTGTTAGGTGTAGACATAAATTTTATTTCCTTATAGGAATCAATGGGGCTGTGTTAAGGAGTTTTACGCTGCTTTTTTGCAGGAGTTAGACTTTTTTTCAGCCGGCTCTTCCCGTTGATTCCTATAGGGAAATTGTGCACAAGCACGATACACCAGCTCCCCGCTGACTTAAGCAGCACTGGTATTGGAGTGCGGTAAGGAGCAAAATTTTGCTCAACGCTCACTTCTTTTAACGACGGGTTATTGAAAACTCGTAATACCAGCGCTGCAGGTAAGTGAGAGGTGAGTCAAAACTGCTTGTTAGTACCGCACAGCCTCTAACGCAAAACTCGTAATCTAGGTGTAAGAGCCCATCAGCATGAAATGGAACCTCATTTTTATTTAAAGTAAATTTGTACCGCTTAGTAATAAAGGAAGTCAATCTTGGAGCTCAGGTAACTAAAATAAATTGCTAGCAGGAGGAAATAGCAGCATATATTTACATAATATCAGGTCACTTTTGGACATTTTAAAAAAAGTATATTTGGAAAAATATGACAATATGGGCCAGATTATAAGTGGAGAGCAAAATTGCACTTTCGCAAGTGCGATATTTGCGCTTCACTTGTAATGCCATCACAAGCAATTGTGCACTGGCATTTGAAGTGGCCCGCAATGCACACACAACCTTTGGTTTGCATTGCATGGAAGCTTTGTACACAAATGTGCACGCATCCATAGCCTCGTGAGACAGCATGAGAACCTAGCACAACCAAGGGGGTAAGTCGCGCAGTGATGGGCAGCAAATTTAAATAGATATGTAAATGAATATATACATATTTATGTATGTGTATATACACATATTAACACATAACTATATATGTATATTAAGCATATACATATATATTTACAGGGATAACAGTCCCAATAGACTACAATGTAAAGGCACTTTTCAGTGCCGTTTTTTTTTCTAACACCCCACATCAGCCATCATTAACCCCTAAAAACGGCTTCATTTTGGGGACAATTGGGGGATATTTTGAAAATTAACCAGCGATCTGTAATGGCTGTTTATTTATTGTGCGCCCATAAATGGGCGAATTTGCCAGTTCCACTTGTAATTTAGCCCTAAATTGTGTATATAGCAACCACTTTCAAACCCTAAAAAAAACCTATAAAGGATATAGCTAAAATAACTAAAAATAAGAAACTATTATATAAGGTATCTGGGAAAACTTCAAACATTAAATCATCACATATCCAGATGGGTTACTGGATAGTCCAGTATTTGTAATCTCAAAAATATAGTAGCATAACATGTTTTATGTCCTATCCAAGGGTTAAAGTTCTTCATGTCCAGAAGTGTAGAGCAGTACAGAGCATTAACAACAGTAATAATCTGTACTTACATTTTAGCAGTATTACAAGAACTTTTTTTTTTTTAAATGATTTTTTATTGAGGTTTAGTATGTAACAATACAGACAAGTAATACTTCAATAGACATAACAATGCATGCAGTAAAAAATAATTAGTTGTAAAGGTAAAAATATACAATCATAGCTGTTACATCACAGTTAAATTAGAATAAACAAAAAATAAACCTTATATTTTCTAATTTTTCCTTTCTCTGCAGACTAGTGTCACAGTGCAAGCAAGAGATCAAAACTATTGATATTGAGTTACCTATAGTTAAAGTATAAATAACCTTATCTGAGACACAAGGGGACACCACTATCAAGGAACTGTAGAGTATATGAATAAAAAAAACTATTCAACATATATATATGTGTATAAATCTTCTGGATCTGACATGTGTACACATTAATATTTTTAATATAAGTTCCTTAACCTTTTAACGCCGTTATGCTGTTCTATTCCGTCATATTTACACTGGGCTTTAAAGCCGTTATGACGGAATAGAACGTCATATCAAACGGCTGTCCTGAAGCCTTCTGCGCTTCAAGGACTTGATCGCGGTCTGGAGGGCGTTCCTAGGGTTGTAGGGACGCCCCCCAGATGCGATCCAATAATTGAAATCTCGCGATCGTGCAGGTGTTCTGATGTAGACACTTTAACCCTGTCACGAAAGGGTTAAATAAGAGTGAACAGTATTAGAAATAGCTCCCAGTGCACAAGACATAATTGTATTTTGGTTGTAAATGAATGTACATATGATCCACATCAGAGTACAAATATAAGTTATATATGGGTAATATTTCTAGCTGTATTTTCGAGGGAAACCGCATGTAAGACTCTAGGCAAAATCAAAGATGCCAGAGTGCTATAAGAGGGGGGAGGGGAGAGGGAAGGAGGGGAAGGGGAGGGGAGGGGAGGGGGAGCGTGTCCGGAATTTTAACTATAAAAGAGAATTCTTATAGAACCAATTCGCAAAAGGGTCACTTGCCAACCTATTATAACTCATATAAGCAGGGAGCTCTTTGGTAACAATTGTCAAATAAACCAGCTCTACCCCAACTCGCCAGTCTAGGGAGCCTAAATAGCCAACCGTATAGAATAAGGATATGGGTTATCGGTACAAACTTTAGGAGTAGATGTGGACAAGAACCTAGATTTGTGACTGATATCTTGCTAAAAAAAACAAATCAGTATTACAAGAACTTAATACATATACCTATGTGAGGGACCTATCTTATAAAACTCCTTGAAGTATATGGGCAATTGAGATTTAAAAATACAACTTGAGAATCGCCTCACTGTCCCATAAATTCTAAATACCAGGAAATAACTCTAATAAAGATAGTTATGAAGAAACGCTTGACCCGCTCCTCCTGGTGCAGCTGAGGGGTGAGGTGAAACCAACAAGACTTCAATGCCAAATCTCGTGTTGGACAGGGAGGCAGGGACCTGAGTTCAGAGGCTAGCAGATCTCCTTAAAAAAGACTCTAGCTTCTTGCTGTCACAGTGTACAAATAGTCCCAAAGGGAAGATCAGCCACAACTTCTCAGCCATAGCAAAATAGTATTCTTGGGGAGAGTCCACATCATGCCCAGGTAATGGATATCTCTGGTTCAATGATCGGTAGGAGGAAAAACATAGGTTCCCTTGTAAAGATTAGGGTTTGTAAAGTAGGTGCCAGGCTGTTGCATCAATAAAGGCTGCAAATTTACTAACAACTTCCCAACTTACCCTGTGCAGGCTACTCCTGTGGCAACCCCCCCCCCAAACACACACGTTCACCTAAACAAAAGCTACCAATCAAAAGCTAGCTCCCAGTAATGCATTGCTTCTCATGAGCCTACCTAGGTATGCTTTTCAACAAAAGATACCAAAATAAATTAAAATAATATCTACTATTAATAATAAATAAATTAAATAAATAATAAATACGAATTAATGCCTGGGATAAGTATAAGGCTATCCTATATACTAATTAATGCCTGTGATAAGCACAAGGCTATTGTAGGTACTAATTATAAAAGCTCAATTACATTTAAGTTAATACTAAAAATACTGCATTCTGCTCATACCCATACCACCACACAGGGCCTCACTAGAAATTTTGGGGCCATGACTAACCCATTGATTGGGCCCACCCTGCAATTTTTGGTCAAATAAATGACTAAACTGTGTTGGCATACACATGGAGACACACCCAGAGAAACTAAAACAGACCTACACTAACACATACAGACAGCCAGAGATACTAACACACACTCAGATCCACACTAACACAGACTAACACACATAAACATAGACACTAACAGACACACACACACACTAACACATATACAAACACAGACAACATATATACATACACACTTACAGATACAGGCACACATATAGATAGGTACACACACATACAGACCATACACACACACAGTGACCCTAACACAGACATACACTAACACATACAGACACACTAACACAGACATATACACACGCACAGAGATACATACATACACAGGTACACACATACACACATAGACAGTGCACATATTAGTATGTGTAAATATAAAGAAGCTGAATGAACTAAAGACCGCTCCTCCATAACTTGTCCACCTGCTCTGAGGCTGCGGATATCAATTCAGATCATATACGATTGGGCTGCAAATCTGCAGGGGGCAGCATTGCACAAGCAGTTCACAAGAACTGCTTGTTCAATGATAAATGCTGTCAGCATTTAAAGATGTGCGGCAGAGATGATATGCTACATCATATCATGTCCGCTCGCAATTTGGTAAATTGGCCCATATATATGAACATCTGGGGCGTGATTACATATACGGCACAGGCTTCGGCGCAATGAAACCCGTGCCGCCTGTAATTTCACCTCGAACATCGGGGTATTACATATAGGGCGCTGTTAGATGCTAGACTGGCGTCAGTAGGACAAATTGGCGATCATCTGAAATGTGCGCAAATACACAGTTGTCGCAAGTAACTTACGCCAGTATTGTGTCCACGGAAAGTGTCAATAAAGAGTATTTCTCCAACATAGGTGTGTCCGGTCCACGGCGTCATCCTTACTTGTGGGATATTCTCTTCCCCAACAGGAAATGGCAAAGAGCCCAGCAAAGCTGGTCACATGATCCCTCCTAGGCTCCGCCTACCCCAGTCATTCTCTTTGCCGTTGTACAGGCAACATCTCCACGGAGATGGCTTAGAGTTTTTTAGTGTTTAACTGTAGTTTTTATTATTCAATCAGGGGGTTCCGTTTGAACCCTTACATTCCGTTGATATTAAGTTATTATCTTGGAAAGTTTTGTTTTTGGTTGCAATTTCTTCTGCTAGAAGAGTTTCAGAATTATCTGCTCTGCAGTGTTCTCCTCCTTATCTGGTGTTCCATGCAGATAAGGTGGTTTTACGTACTAAACCTGGTTTTCTTCCGAAAGTTGTTTCTAACAAAAACATTAACCAGGAGATAGTCGTGCCTTCTTTGTGTCCGAATCCAGTTTCAAAGAAGGAACGTTTGTTGCACAATTTGGATGTTGTTCGCGCTCTAAAATTCTATTTAGATGCTACAAAGGATTTTAGACAAACATCTTCCTTGTTTGTTGTTTATTCTGGTAAAAGGAGAGGTCAAAAAGCAACTTCTACCTCTCTCTCTTTTTGGATTAAAAGCATCATCAGATTGGCTTATGAGACTGCCGGACGGCAGCCTCCTGAAAGAATCACAGCTCATTCCACTAGGGCTGTGGCTTCCACATGGGCCTTCAAGAACGAGGCTTCTGTTGATCAGATATGTCGGGCAGCGACTTGGTCTTCACTGCACACTTTTACCAAATTTTACAAGTTTGATACTTTTGCTTCTTCTGAGGCTATTTTTGGGAGAAAGGTTTTGCAAGCCGTGGTGCCTTCCATTTAGGTGACCTGATTTGCTCCCTCCCTTCATCCGTGTCCTAAAGCTTTGGTATTGGTTCCCACAAGTAAGGATGACGCCGTGGACCGGACACACCTATGTTGGAGAAAACAGAATTTATGTTTACCTGATAAATTACTTTCTCCAACGGTGTGTCCGGTCCACGGCCCGCCCTGGTTTTTTAATCAGGTCTGATAATTTATTTTCTTTAACTACAGTCACCACGGTATCATATGGTTTCTCCTATGCAAATATTCCTCCTTTACGTCGGTCGAATGACTGGGGTAGGCGGAGCCTAGGAGGGATCATGTGACCAGCTTTGCTGGGCTCTTTGCCATTTCCTGTTGGGGAAGAGAATATCCCACAAGTAAGGATGACGCCGTGGACCGGACACACCGTTGGAGAAAGTAATTTATCAGGTAAACATAAATTCTGTTTTTAATGCAAATTAGGCTAACACTCATAAAAAGGAAACCAATTTCAAATAAAAATGTGACACGTAATTACGCTATACAAAATTCATATATAAACCCATGCGCAGCCGCCATTTTCTTCAGTGTGTTTGAATTGTTTATTGAGCTACAACACACTACACTGGAGTGGAGGATTAGTCAGAGTAGAGAGAGAGGTGCAAACAGAGGAGTTACTTAGGTCGCATTGTTGTTGAGTAAGCTTGTACACTTACACATATTCTTACATATTGCACACGTTTGCATACATATACAAATACACCACACTTTTCTTTCTAACACCTCACACATATTTTTACAGTGTGATAGGCTGAGTGTTTGGTTGTGATTGTGTGTGATTGAACTGGGAGTGAGTGTGTGTAGTGTGATTTAGTGCGAGGATGGCAGGGAGAGGTAGGGAGGAGGGGAGAGGAGTGGCAGAGAGAGGAGTATAGGAGAGGACAGGAGGAGCAGTGGGCCCCCGTCAGGGAGTAAGTGGAGTGGGGAGAGGGAGAGCCAGAAGGGATGATGGGAGGGGAGATGCCAGAAAGCCCCAGAGAGCAGGCACATCTAAGAGAGGGACAGAGGGTGAACATGGGGACAGAAGGGGGGAGGATGGAGAGGATAGGGAGAAACCTACACCAGGGACATCACAGGGAGGAAGCCAAGTGTCCATGGCGGATGAGATGTCCCAACTTCTCATTTGCTGAAAATGTTGCCCTTGTCCGGGCCATCATGGACAATTACAGTGAACTCTTCGGACAAGAAAAGGGCAAAGGCATTGCCAAAAAGAGGAAAACGGCATGGTTGGTGGTAGAGGATGCCGTCAACAGTGTGGTGCCGCAGAGAAGGACTGTTGAGGGCCTGAAAAAGTGCTGGAATAACTGCAAGAGGCAGGTCAAAGAAAAGATGGGGCAGGAAGCTATGCACTAGAAGGGAACAGGCGGTGGTCCATCCCTGGATATAGAGTATAACACCTGGCAGGAGATGATACGCAGGTCCCTGAGTATCACAGCAGTCCGTGGACTTTCAGGGGTTTGTGACTCAGGGGCTGCAACCACAGCACATCATGCTGGTAAGTAACATTCCACACACCAGTATTATATGTATTTGAGATATAACATCAAACATTCATGTACACAATGAGGAGCATGGTATTTGGTGTACTAACAAAAACATCTACAATTATACTTGACATTACTGCTACTTAACACAATGCAATTCATGATATGAGGTGGAATAGTGCAATACTAACATGTCTCAGAGTAACACAGGCCACAAGCCACAAGTAGAGTTTTCATTGAATGAACACACAACTATTGTATGAAACACATCTTTGTATACTGCTCATATTCAAATCAATCAGATAACAACTCACAATGTGCACATGCATGTTATAGAGTTTGACATGAGAATCAGTATAGGCCCTAGCATGTATCAATGTACATTGTATGCCCATATGGACATATATCTTACTGTACTAATCCCTCTCATCCTTTGATTCCTCCACAAAACCTCCTGTCACGAGGATACAAACATCCATGCCACCACCACCACTAGTCTTCAGGCAACCGCAAGAACAGTATGCTCCCAGGCATGAGCATGGTTGGATGGCTTCAGTTGAGGACCCAGGAGTGATGCCACCACCATTCGCATATGACCCCTGGCAAGATTCCTGGCCAGAGAAGTATTTACCCCCCCCCCCCCCCAACACATTCTCATGGCAGTCATGAATTTTACTTACAGACTATGTCACAAGAACTGCCAATTGGACAGGCTGAGTGGTCACACACTGGTCATCAGTGGGACTATCAATCAACAATGAGAGCTCCACCATCCTCATCACTTGGACGAGGTCCACCATCCTTATCGCTTGGACAAACTCCACCATCTACAGATGGAAATATAGCAGAAACTACAGCTGCCCCTCAAGCACCATCAGATGCAGCTGAACCTGACCCACAAGAACCAGCAGATGCAGGTGACCCTGCCCCACAAGAACCAGCAGATGCAGGTGACTCTGCCCCACAAGAACCAGCAGATGCAGGTGACCCTGCCCCACAAGCAACTAGAAACCCTGCTGCTCAAGAGCCTGTGGATACATTGTATACTCCCCTGGGTGAGGAATACATTGCACTCCATAGGAGGCTCATAACAAGCACCGAGAGCATGCAAAGAGGCCAAGAAAGGTTCATCAGGAACCAAGAAAGTTTTATCAGGAGCCAAGAGACGATACAACAATGTAGCATAGAGCTGCAGAGGGACATGGCAGCATCGTTAAGTGCAAGTGTTCAGAACCAGTCACAGATTATGCGAATTCTGTCTGATATGCAGATACAAATGGACAATAGATGGAGAGAACAAAATCAACTCTTGGGTGTGTTGGTTGAGCACGTTACACACCAGCAGGACACTGCCTCAGCCTATCATCTGTGGCCAGCACACCAGCAGAAACACCAGAATCTTCTAAAACTAGGAGTACAAGGAAATCCACTACAGTCACCTCAGCTTCCTCATCCAAGAAGCCCAAAAATTAATAAATATTATTATAGTTCACCATAAACCTTGTCCTCTGTTATTTACCATGTAGTTGTCATACATATCCATGTGAGGTGTGTTTTATTACACTAATATTGTTAAAACATATAATATGACCTGTGTGGAAATGGCAATAAAAACACGTAATATTATCATGTTTATGACATATTCTTGTACTATAACTCACATCCACATAGTTGTTTATAAAGGGTACATATAGTAATATTCACTTCTAAGATTTAAATCAATGTATCTCACATCCAATATAAATTGACACGTATATATATATAATAGTGATGTTACGGATAGGGTATGCTTTATCAGGTGTTTTAAGACTGCAGGTGAGAGGTTGTGTTGTTTGTGATTAGTTTGACACAATTGCAAAGAGGCGGCCTTCAAGGTCTTATAAATTATCATATAAGCCATCCTAGGTTTAGTTTTCAACTAAGAATACCAAGAGAACAAAGCAAAATTGGTGTTAGAATTAAATTGGAAAGTTGACATGCCCTATTTGAAACAAGAAGGTTTTCTTTGGACTTGACTGTCCCTTTATACATTAGAATAAATTACACTCCAGTGGGTTCTAAAGAGATAAAGGTAATACAATTATGATTTCCCATTGTTCTCTCCTCCAAGTATTGGTGATTGTTTTAAGAACAAATATAAAGCAAATAAGCAAGTCTATGTACACAATGTGGTAAATTAATGAGATCTGATTATACCTACAAGCTCAATCCATTTGATTAGGTTGTAGCTTCAAACAACAAAATCAGCTATTTAAAATACACAAATAAACCTTAAAAAAACAATATCATAGTATACTATCCCTTTAACTATTTGAGATGCTGATTAACTGTATGTGTTTGTTAAGGCTTCCAGGGAGTTATGTTGCTTTTTTAGTCAGTGCAAGGGTTGTTGCGCATGCAATTATGTGGCGAGATGAGAATGGAGTAGATTTTCTGAATTCTGCGCTCGTAAGTCCTTACGCTGTATATTGGATACCAAATTGCGCGGCTGTTCTATGTTAATCTATGGGAGAAAAAAATACGGCAGACAGGTGAAATATACGTGGGTAACTTGTATGCTACGTCGTATATGTAATACCAAAATCACATAAAAACAGGCGTCGGAGGATTTTGCAGGCAACGCCGCATGTGTGATCGAGCCCCTGCAGTGATCCAGCAATCACTGTATTGAATGTTGCATTTTAGCATTTCAAAGGCAGTGAAAAAATCCACAGGAAAAATTGGAGGAAAAACATAATTTATGAAAGAACTTACCTGATAAATTCATTTCTTTCATATTGGCAAGAGTCCATGAGCTAGTGACGTATGGGATATACAATTCTACCAGGAGGGACAAAGTTTCCCAAACCTCAAAATGCCTATAAATACACCCCTCACCACACCTACAATTCAGTTTAACGAATAGCCAAGTAGTGGGGTGATAAAGAAAGGAGTAAAAAGCATCAACATAGGAATTTGGAATAATTGTGCTTTATACAAAAAAATCATAACCACCATAAAAAAGGGTGGGCCTCATGGACTCTTGCCAATATGAAATAAAGGAATTTATCAGGTAAGTTCTTACATAAATTATGTTTCTTTCATGTAATTGGCAAGAGTCCATGAGCTAGTGACGTATAGGATATCAAATACCCAAGATGTGGAACTCCATGCAAGAGTCACTAGAGAGGGAGGGATAAAAAATAAAATACAGCCATTTTCCGCTGAAAAAATAATCCACAACCCAAATAATAAGTTTACTCTTTAATGATAAGAAAAACTTAAAACATCAGCAGAAGAATCAAACTGAAACAACTGCCTGAAGAACTTTTCTACCAAAAACTGCTTCCGAGGAAGCAAAAACATCAAAACGGTAGAATTTAGTAAATGTATGCAAAGTAGACCAAGTTGCTGCTTTGCAAATCTGATCAACAGAAGCTTCATTCTTAAAAGCCCACGAAGTGGAGACTGATCTAGTAGAATGAGGTGTAATTTTCTGAGGCGGGGACTTACCCGACTCTAAATAAGCTTGACAAATCAAAAGCTTTAACCAAGAAGCCAAGGAAATAGCAGAAGCTTTCTGACATTTCCTAGGACCAGAAAATAAAACAAATAGACTAGAAGTCTTTCTGAAATCTTTAGTAGCTTCAACATAATATTTCAAAGCTCTTACCATATCCAAAGAATGTAAGGATCTTTCCAAAGAATTCTTTGGATTAGGACACAAGGAAGGGACAACAATTTCTCTACTAATTCACAACCTTAGGTAAAAATTGAAAAGAAGTCCATAAAAAAATCAGAAAAGGAGATTCACAAGAAAGAGCAGATAGCTCAGAAACTCTTCTAGCAGAAGAGATAGCCAAAAGGAACAACACTTTCCAAGAAAGTAGTTTAATGTCCAAAGAATGCATAGGCTCAAATGGAAGAGCCTGTAACACCTTCAAAACCAAATTGAGACTCCAAGGAGGAGAAATTGATTTAATGACAGGCTTAATACGTGCTAAAGCATGTACAAAACAGTGAATATCAGGGTTTAGCAATCTTTCTGTGAAATAAAACAGAGAGAGCAGAGATTTGTCCTTTCAAGGTACTTGCAGACAATCCTTTATCCAAACCATCCTGGAGAAACTGTAAAATTCTAGGAATTCTAAAAGAATGCCAAGAGAATTTATGAGAAGAACACCAGGAAATGAAAGTCTTCCAAACTCGATAATAAATCTTTCTAGAGACAGATTTACGAGCTTGTAACATAGTACTAATTACTGAGTCAGAGAAACCTATATGACTTAGCACTAAGCATTCAATTTCCATACCTTCAAATTTAATGATTTGAGATCCTGATGGAAAAACGAACCTTGAGACAGAAGGTCCGGCCTTAACGAAAGTGGCCAAGGTTGGCAGCTGGACATCCGAACAAGATCCACATACCAAAACCTGTGTGGCCATGCTGGAGCTACCAGAAACACAAATGATTGATCCATGATGATTTTGGAAATCACTCTTGGAAGAAGAAGTAGAGGTGGAAAGATATAAGCAGGTTGATAACACCATGGAAGTGTCAATGCATCTACTGCTTCCGCCTGAAAATCCCTGGACCTGGACAGGTATCTGGGAAGTTTCTTGTTTAGATGAGAGGCCATCAGATCTATTTCTGGAAGACCCCACATCTGGACAATCTGAGAAAAAAATCTGGATAGAGAGACCACTCCCCCGGATGTAAAGTCTGACGGCTGAGATTATCCGCCTCCCAATTGTCTACACCTGGGATATGAACCGCAGAGATTAGACAGGAGCTGGATTCCGCCCAAACAAGTATCCTAGATACTTCTTTCATAGCTTGGGGACTGTGAGTCCCAGCTTGATGATTGACATATGCCACTGTTGTGATATTGTCTGTCTAAAAGCAAATGAACGGTTCTCTCTTCAATAGAGGCCAAAACTGAAGAGCTCTGAGAATTGCACGGAGTTCTAAAATATTGATTGGTAATCTCGCCTCTTGAGATTTCCAACCCCTTGTGCTGTCAGAGATCCCCAGACAGCTCCCCAATCTGAAAGACTCATATCTGTTGTGATCACAGTCCAGGTTGGCCGAACAAAAGAGGCCCCTTGAACTAAACGTTGGTGATTTAACCACCACGTCAGAGAGTGTCGAACATTGGGATTTAAGGATATTAATTGTGATATCTTTGTATAATCCCAGCACCATTGATTCAGCATACAAAGCTGGAGAGGTCTCATGTGAAAACGAGCAAAAGGAATCGCGTCCAATGCTGCAGTCATGAGGCCTAAAACTTCTATGCACATAGCCACTGAAGGGAATGACTGAGACTGAAGGTGCCAACATGCTGCAACCAATTTCAAACATCTCTTGTCTGTTAGAGACAGAGTCATGGACACTGAATCTATCTGGAAACCTAAAAAGGTGACCCTTTTCTGAGGAATCAAGAAACTCTTTGGTAGTCCTCCAACCATGTTTTTGAAGAAACAACACTAGTTGATTCGTGTGAGATTCTGCAGAATGTAAAGACTGAGCTAGTACCAAGATATCGTCCAAATAAGGAAACACCGCAATACCCTGTTCTCTGATTACAGAGAGTAGGGCACCTAGAACCTTTGAAAAGATTCTTGGAGCTGTTGCTAGGCCAAATGGAAGAGCAACAAATTGGTTATGCTTGTCTAGAAAAGAGAATCTCAGGAACTGGAAATGTTCTGGATGAATCGGAATATGAAGTTAAGCATGCTGCAAGTCTATTGTAGACATATAGGCCTAGATTTGGAGTTCGGCGGTAGCCGTCAAAACCAGCGTTAGAGGCTCCTAACGCTGGTTTTAGGCTACAGCCGGTATTTGGAGTCAGTGATTAAAGGGTCTAACGCTCACTTTTCAGCCGCGACTTTTCCATACCGCAGATCCCCCTACGCCATTTGCGTATCCTATCTTTTCAATGGGATCTTTCTAACGCCGGTATTTAGAGTCGTTTCTGAAGTGAGCGACAAAATTCCAGCCGCCTGAAAATAGCAGGAGTTAAGAGCTTTCTGGCTAACGCTGGTTCATAAAGCTCTTAACTACTGTACCCTAAAGTACACTAACACCCATAAACTACCTATGTACCCCTAAACCGAGCTCCCCCCACATCACCGCCACTCGATTTAAATTTTTAACCCTTAATCTGCCGACCGCCACCTACGTTATACTTATGTACCCCTAATCTGCTGCCCCTAACCCCGCCGACCCCTGTATTACATTTATTAACCCCTAACCTGCCCCCCACAACGTCGCCGCCAGCTACTTAAAATAATTAACCCCTAATCTTCCGACCGCAAAGCGCCGCCACCTACGTTATCCTTATGTACCCCTAATCTGCTGCCCCTAACACCGCCGACCCCTATATTATATTTATTAACCCCTAATCTGCCCCCCTCAACGTCGCCAACACCTGCCTACACTTATTAACCCCTAATCTGCCGAGCGGACCTGAGCGCTACTATAATAAAGTTATTAACCCCTAACCCGCCTCACTAACCCTATCATAAATAGTATTAACCCCTAATCTGCCCTCCCTAACATCGCCGACACCTAACTTCAATTATTAACCCCTAATCTGACGACCGGAGCTCACCGCTACTATAATAAATGTATTAACCCCTAAAGCTAAGTCTAACCCTAACACTAACACCCCCCCTAAATTAAATATAATTTTAATCTAACGAAATAAATTAACTCTTATTAAATAACTTATTCCTATTTAAAGCTAAATACTTAGCTGTAAAATAAATCCTAATATAGCTACAATATAAATTATAATTATATTATAGCTATTTTAGGATTTATATTTATTTTACAGGCAACTTTGTAATTATTTTAACCAGGTACAATAGCTATTAAATAGTTAAGAACTATTTAATAGCTACCTAGTTAAAATAATAACAAATTTACCTGTAAAATAAATCCTAACCTAAGATATAATTAAACCTAACACTACCCTATCAATAAATTAATTAAATAAACTACCTACAATTACCTACAATTAACCTAACACTACACTATCAATAAATTAATTAAACACAATTCCTACAAATAACTACAATTAAATAAACTAGCTAAAGTACAAAAAATAAAAAAGAACTAAGTTACAAAAAATAATAAAATATTTACAAACATAAGAAAAATATTACAACAATTTTAAACTAATTACACCTACTCTAAGCCCCCTAATAAAATAACAAAGCCCCCCAAAATAAAAAATTCCCTACCCTATTCTAAATTAAAAAAGTTACAAGCTCTTTTACCTTACCAGCCCTGAACAGGGCCCTTTGCGGGGCATGCCCCAAGGATTTCAGCTCTTTTGCCTGTAAAAAAAAACATACCATACCCCCCCCAACATTACAACCCACCACCCACATACCCCTAATCTAACCCAAACCCCCCTTAAATAAACCTAACACTAAGCCCCTGAAGATCTTCCTACCTTGTCTTCACCATACCAGGTTCACCGATCCGTTCTGGCTCCAACATCTTCATCCAACCCAAGCGGGGGTTGGCGATCCATCATCCGGTGCTGAAGAGGTCCAGAAGAGGCTCCAAAGTCTTCCTCCTATCCGGCAAGAAGAGGACATCCGGACCGGCAAACATCTTCTCCAAGCGGCATCTTCAATCTTCTTCCATCCGGTGCGGAGCGGGTCCATCTTGAAGCAGGCGACGCGGATCCATCCTCTTCTTCCGTTGTCTCCCTCGAATTCCGATTGGCTGATAGGATTCTATCAGCCAATCGGAATTAAGGTAGGAATTTTCTGATTGGCTGATGGAATCAGCCAATCAGAATCAAGTTCAATCCGATTGGCTGATCCAATCAGCCAATCAGATTGAGCTCGCATTCTATTGGCTGATCGGAACAGCCAATAGAATGCGAGCTCAATCTGATTGGCTGATTGGATCAGCCAATCGGATTGAACTTGATTCTGATTGGCTGATTCCATCAGCCAATCAGAAAATTCCTACCTTAATTCCGATTGGCTGATAGAATCCTATCAGCCAATCGGAATTCGAGGGACGCCATCTTGGATGACGTCCCTTAAAGGAACCGTCATTCGTCGGGAGACAACGGAAGAAGAGGATGGATCCGCGTCGCCTGCTTCAAGATGGACCCGCTCCGCACCGGATGGAAGAAGATTGAAGATGCCGCTTGGAGAAGATGTTTGCCGGTCCGGATGTCCTCTTCTTGCCGGATAGGAGGAAGACTTTGGAGCCTTTTCTGGACCTCTTCAGCACCGGATGATGGATCGCCAACCCCCGCTTGGGTTGGATGAAGATGTTGGAGCCAGGACGGATCGGCGAACCTGGTATGGTGAAGACAAGGTAGGAAGATCTTCAGGGGCTTAGTGTTAGGTTTATTTAAGGGGGGTTTGGGTTAGATTAGGGGTATGTGGGTGGTGGGTTGTAATGTTGGGGGGGGTATGGTATGTTTTTTTTTACAGGCAAAAGAGCTGAAATCCTTGGGGCATGCCCCGCAAAGGGCCCTGTTCAGGGCTGGTAAGGTAAAAGAGCTTGTAACTTTTTTAATTTAGAATAGGGTAGGGAATTTTTTATTTTGGGGGGCTTTGTTATTTTATTAGGGGGCTTAGAGTAGGTGTAATTAGTTTAAAATTGTTGTAATATTTTTCTTATGTTTGTAAATATTTTATTATTTTTTGTAACTTAGTTCTTTTTTATTTTTTGTACTTTAGCTAGTTTATTTAATTGTATTTATTTGTAGCAATTGTGTTTAATTAATTTATTGATAGTGTAGTGTTAGGTTAATTGTAGGTAATTGTAGGTATTTTACAGGTAAATTTGTTATTATTTTAACTAGGTAGCTATTAAATAGTTCTTAACTATTTAATAGCTATTGTACCTGGTTAAAATAATTACAAAGTTGCCTGTAAAATAAATATTAATCCTAAAATAGCTACAATATAATTATAATTTATATTGTAGCTATATTAGGGTTTATTTTACAGGTAAGTATTTAGCTTTAAATAGGAATAAGTTATTTAATAAGAGTTAATTTATTTTGTTAGATTAAAATTATATTTAATTTAGGGGGGGTGTTAGTGTTAGGGTTAGACTTAGCTTTAGGGGTTAATACATTTATTATAGTAGCGGTGAGGTCCGCTCGGCAGATTAGGGGTTAATAATTGAAGTTAGGTGTCGGCGATGTTAGGGAGGGCAGATTAGGGGTTAATACTATTTATGATAGGGTTAGTGAGGCGGATTAGGGGTTAATAACTTTATTATAGTAGCGCTCAGGTCCGCTCGGCAGATTAGGAGTTAATAAGTGTAGGCAGGTGTCGGCGACGTTGAGGGGGGCAGATTAGGGGTTAATAAATATAATATAGGGGTCGGCGATGTTAGGACAGCAGATTAGGGGTACATAGGGATAATGTAGGTTGCGGCGGTGTACGGAGCGGCAGATTAGGGGTTAATAATAATATGCAGGGGTCAGCGATAGCGGGGGCGGCAGATTAGGGGTTAATAAGTGTAAGGTTAGGGGTGTTTAGACTCGGGGTACATGTTAGAGTGTTAGGTGCAGACGTAGGAAGTGTTTCCCCATAGGAAACAATGGGGCTGCGTTAGGAGCTGAACGCTGCTTTTTTGCAGGTGTTAGGTTTTTTTTCAGCTCAAACAGCCCCATTGTTTCCTATGGGAGAATCGTGCACGAGCACGTTTTTGAGGCCGGCCGCGTCCGTAAGCAACTCTGGTATCGAGAGTTGCATTTGCGGTAAAAATGCTCTACGCTCCTTTTTTGGAGCCTAACGCAGCATTTGTTTAAACTCTCGATACCAGAGTTAAATTTATGGTGCGGCCAGAAAAAAGCCCGCGGAGCGTTAACAGCCCTTTTACCGCCGAACTCCAAATCTAGGCCAAAATGTCCTTGCTGAACAAAAGGCAGAATAGTCCTTATAGTCACCATCTTGAAAGTTGGTACTCTTACATAACGATTCAAAACTTTCAGATCCAGAACTGGTCTGAATGAATTTTCTTTCTTTGGGACAATGAATAGATTTGAATAAAACCCTAGACCTTGTTCCTGAGAAGGAACTGGCATGATTACCCCTGAAACCTCCAAGTCTGAAACACACTTCAGGAAAGCCGGAGCTTTTACTGGATTCACTGGGGTGCGTGAGAGAAAGAAATCTTCTCACAGGAGGTCTTACTCTGAATCCTATTCGGTACCCCTAAGAGACAATGCTCTGAATCCAATGATTTTGGACAGAATTTGCCCAAACATCCTTGAAAAACCTTAATCTGCACCCTACCAGCTGAGCTGGAATGAGGGCCGCACCTTCATACGGACTTAGGGGTTGACTTTGGTTTTTTAAAAAGGCTTGGATTTATTCCAACTTGAGGAAGGTTTCCAATTGTAAACAGATTCTTTGGGGGAAGGATTAGGTTTTTGTTCCTTATTCTGACGAAAGGAACAAAAACGATTAGCAGTTTTAGATTTACCCTTAGGCTTTTTATCCTGAGGCAAAAAAAATCCCTTCCCCCCAGCAACAGTTGAAATAATAGAATCCAACTGAGAACCAAATAAACAATTACCTTGGAAAGAGAGAGATAGCAATCTAGACTTAGAAGTCATATCAGCATTCCAAGATTTAAGCCATAAAGCTCTTCTAGCTAAAATAGCTAAAGACATGGATCTAACATCAATTTTGATAATATCAAAAATAGCATCACAAATAAAATGATTAGCATGTTGCAGTAAACTATCAATGCTATATGAGTCAGAATCCAAATCTTGTTGCGCTAAATTCTCCAACCAAAAAGTTGAAGCAGTTGCAACATCAGCCAAAGTAATTGCAGGCCTAAGGAGATGACCTGAATATAAATAGGCTTTCCTTAGAAAAGATTCAAGCTTCTTATCTAAAGGATCTTTCAAGGAAGTACTATCTTCCATAGGAATAGTAGTTCGTGTGGCAAGAGTAGATATAGCCCCATCAACTTTGGGGATCTTTTCCCAAAACTCTATTGAAACTGTTGGTAAAGGATACAACTTTTTAAACCTTGCAGAAGGATTAAAAGGAATACCCGGCTTATTCCATTCCTTAGAAATCATATCAGAAATAGCATCAGGAATAGGAAAAACCTCTAAAGTAACCACAGGAGGTTTAAAAACAGAATTTAAACGTTTACTGGTTTTAATATCAAGAGGACTAGTCTCCTCAATATCCAAAGTAATTAACACTTCTTTTAATAAAGAACGCATATATTCCATTTTAAATAAATAAGAAGATTTGTCAGTGTCAATATCTGAGGGAGGATCTTCTGAATCAGATAGATCCTCATCAGAAGTGAATAATTCATTATGTTGTCAGTCTTTTGAAATTTCATCAACCTTATGAGAAGTTTTAAAATACCTTTTACGTTTATTAGAAGGTGTAAATGCAGACAAAGCCTTCAGAATAGAATCAGAAACAAACTCTTTAAAATTCATAGGTATATCATGTACATTAGAGGTTGAAGGAACTACAACTGGCAATTTACTATTACTTACGGAAATATTCTCTGCATGTAAAAGTTTATCATGACAACTATTACAAATGACATTAGTAGATATAATCTCCACAATTGTACAGCAAATGCACTTAGCACGAGTGGTTGGTGCGTGTTTTAATCCATAAGAATGTGTCTGTATTTGTGACGGCTATGTATAACCAGCATGGTATGTGAGGCTTTAACTTTTGTTATTGATTAACAGTGTATTGGAAGATTGATTATGTTTGGCCATTATGCATGTAGATGGTTGTTTTTTCTAGGTTTGCAAAGTGGCATATGCACATAGAATGCTTTATGACAGCAGTTTATTGGGCTTATTTGTGCATGTAACTGGCCGTAGTTTGGCCACTTGGTGTGAGTTTAGTAACATAGTGGTCTATGGACATACTCTTTGGTTGGCACATTTCCACCTTAATAGTTATACCATAGTGCAATGTCAGGGTTTTTGTTCTATGTCTGTTCGGTAATGCAGCCTGATATCTAGCTAGGCTGGCCTATGGGTGATTGAAATATTTTTGGACTTGGGTGTTTTAGTATTTTTTAACACACTCTCTTGCATGATATAGGGAGGGGGTCTATCTCTGTGTTATAATCCGATGTGGTCATTCTTGATTTATCTTGTGAATTTCTCCACTGAGAGGACAAAATGCGCTTCTCATATATTGATGTAACTATGCGGTATTGAGTACTATATTGTTGTATCTTACCTATATGCTTATCCCCACGGTGGTACTCCTACGTGTATAGGATTTGATTTATTTATTGCAGGACACATCTAAGTTAGATGAGTGGTCCTGGCAGCATTGGTGCTATCACGTGGCAGGTTGTGACCATAGTCTTGCGTGATATCCTTGTTTGGGATGCTTGTGTTGTCCAGGCTTTATTTATTAGCATAAGTATTTGGTGATGGGTGTGTGTATTATATTGTGGTTGCAAATATTGGTTGTTTTTTCTTTTATTCAACAGTTTTGACTTGTCTTGATGAAGGCTTCTGCGAAAGCCAAAACGTTGACCAACAAATGTTGTTACTAAGAACAATAAATGAAAACCTTTTGCTGACACGCAATTATCATAAACCCTGAGAGTGCCCTTCATTTCTGAATTCTGTTCTACATATTTTTTGAGGATTGCACCCAGGTTCTGAACTATTTACCAAAGTTGGAGTGCTGGAACACCCGCTGTTTCAACTATATATATTTATATTGATTTTGTCATATTTCAATACACTAGATACTTTGTTCACTAATGGGTATATATTACATTATTATTCATCACTTACCATTTTATATATATATAATTATTCTTATATTTGGTGTATATTATTAGTGCTTTTTGTTTTCTCACCACTAGATGTCCTCGTGATACAACATTTATGCGCTGAATATATAGAGTGCAGATTTTCCCTTGTATATGATCACAGTCATATTTTTGGGCTGGCTTGCTGACAGGCAACTTTTTTGTCCCATGTGACATGCTGTTAACTTTGCATGATGAAGTTGGCCCCTGTATGATGGGCGATCACGTGACGCGGAAGTGAAAGAGCGCGTCTGGGAGATCTTGAATCTCAAAGCCATTACACACGCAGGCTTCAGCAGCTATCAACCTGATGATCATATGGGAAGTGGGACAATGGCGCAAAGGCAAGTGACAGATTATGAATACACCTGAGGGTGCGAAAATTTTCTAATGAAGCTTGAAAGAAGGTATGCAATTTATCATATTAGGTAAGTGACCAATAAGGTTAAGACACTAAAACTAATAGTACCACATGAACAGGTTAGTCAATGATAATTGGACAATTAAAATGTAACAAATATATGTCCAATAAAAACAAGAATGTATTAATGGATTTACATATATATAAATGCTATTATGTGTTTGTTTTTATATACTGCCTGAGGAAACAGTGCCCGTAGCACTGAGAAACTTTTATTTGAGTGCAACACATCTGTGAGTATATATCTATGGTGGGACACTATCTGGGTCTTGATATAAAAGCATTTTTCCTGACATACTGTACCAAAGAAGGGCCTTCTCTGTTTTTATATTTCAGTATTCTTTGTAATACTTTAATGAAGAGCTGATCCTGGTGCATCGCATCTACCAACGGAAACCCTAGCGGCGCCTTTGTACACTTGGAACATTTTTTATGGACTCAATGTGGTGACCACCTTTGAAGAATGGCAATTCTGCTTTATAGTATTTGCCTTTTCTTTTTGTGAACGGTTCCCTAAACAAGTTTTAGGGATTCTTAAATATCAGGACCCTATTTACAAAATACATAGGAAATTCCATAACTTCCCGCATGGGGTGACACCAACCCTAGTGACGCCACTATGTGGAACTGTGGTTCCTATTAAGACGCCGGTCAGTCTGGAGGGGTGGGAATGGTGGGAAAATAGTGGGATTGTCCAGGGTCTTATCAAGATGAGCTGTCTGTATAAAAGGAGTGTGTGTTTTCAATAAAATCAGTTCCTGTTTAACCTGAAGGCTAGTGTGTCTAGTTATTTGGGTTGGCTCCAGCTAAAATCACTTTCCTGGGCTACATAGCAGCCTGTTGCAGGCAAAGGAAGGACCCTCTGGCAGAGCTACTCAGTCGGGGTAGCTGGAGTCTGCACACAGGGTGGGACCCTGAGTACTGGTGCTGTCGGGCATCAGGGGTGGCTACAGGCTGTGGTCACTTGCCAGCTACATAGCTGCAGTCGGCAGGAAGGAAGCAGGACCCGTTTGGCGGAGCTACCCAGTCGGGGTAGCCGGGGTATCCGTCAAATTCATAACCTTCAATCTACATATTAGCACCCAAAAGTGGTTAGGGAGCAGTTAGCAAAATAAGTCACTTTAGGGAGCGTGGTGGGTCCTTTCAATACTCCCCGGTTCCCTATTTTGGTGATCTCCCCACTAGGGATGGTACCCTAAAAGGAGTTGGAAAAGTAACGACTAATCCAACACATGTGGCATCCCAAGTTCATTATCAGTTTTTTGAGGAATTGTGGCCAAGGTATTTTAATGGCCAAACTAGATATTGAATCTGCTTTTCGGTTAATCCAAATCATCCTTTTTCCTTCTGCTTGATGGGATGCAAATTTGAGGGCAAGCACTATGTGGACATATGTCTCCTAATAGGTCATTTGCTGTCTTGCACTCATTTTGAAGGGTTCAGTACTTTTTTTACACTGGGCAGTGGCTGTGGTGTTGGGTAAAGACAACATTGTTCACTATTTGGATGACTTCCTTTTGGTAGAGGCTCCAGAATGTAGGAATTATGAGCGCTTGATTGCAATCATGCGGAAACTGACTATCTCTGGTGGAAGAGAAGACTCAGGGTCCATGTACATGTCTAAACTTCCTGGGCATTGAAATTGATTCTGTATCTATTCAATAGTGCCTCCCAGCAAGCAAGATCCAGGTAATGCTGATGACTGTTCGTGAGGTTCTTGGGGTCTCCCATGTTAGGCTAAAAAATTTGCAGAGGTTGCTAGGTCTCCTTAATTTTGCTGGTAGGATGATTCCTATGGGAAATATATCCAATCGCAGGTTGAAGAAACCTTTGCAAGGGGGGCCAATTCCAGAAGATTTCTGTGACTCCTAATATGAAGAAAGATTTGAGGGTCTGGGAGTCCTTTTAACACATTTTAATGGTGTTTGTTTGTGGCGCCAGTCTCTGAAATCCAGATCTTTTGATTTCAGGGTGTACCTTGAGAGGAGTTGGCTGGCACTGTGGGTTGAAAGGGGTTTGATGTGGAACCTGACTTTGCTTGAAATATTCCCAGTTGTGGTCCCAATAGAGATGTGGGCTAGTTGCTTGAAGAACAGATCAGTAGTCTTTTGGTGTGATAACATGAGAGTGATTTATGCCAAAAACCACTTATCCGCATCCAGTGGTTAATTTGCTGCGGCATTTAGTGTTGTACTGCTTGCAGTTTAACAATGATTTTACTGCTAGACATGTCCCTCTGGTTAAAAATAAAATCTCTTACATGCTTTGTTTAAATGGGGGAAATTTAGGAAATTGGCCCCTAGGCAGCTCGTGATAGTATTACCTGCCTGTTTTATATTTGGCAGCTGGTGTGTCCTGGGACTCAATTATGCCATTAATTCAGTCTTCTTGCAGTGGTCCGAATTTCAAGCTCTACTACAGGATGCCTGTCACAGATGAGGCAGGCCTTATGTGGTGATCCTACATCTTGGGGGAAATTACCTAGGGCCCATTCCCACCCTTGATTTGACATGCATTATAAAGGCAGATCTCAGGTGGCTGTGTGAGTTCCGGGCATGAAAATTGTATGGTCTAACGTCATACCTAGGCTTCGGGGGCATCACATGGTTACACACAAGGCAGCATTTGGTGTTAGGAAGAAGGTCAACAGGGAATCGGGGAAAGCCATGAGAGAGTTGCAAGGATTTGTAATTAAACATGGGTATATATCGGCATGCAATAAGGGATTGTATCACCCTGACGGTGTTCACTTGGAGGATCCTGGCTTGGATCATTTCATTGACAATATCAGAAAGTTTTTAAATGATAATATATAAAAAAAAGGGGGGAGTGGTTCTTTTGTGGTGGCAAGAGTTTTCCCATGTAATGGGAAATATCCCTTGTGGCTGTTGGCCATTGCCTAGGTTCGGACAGAGTGGTAGGAGTGACGGCCATTTATGAAGGAAGGGTGATGTATCGAGTTGTGGGCCTGGAAGTGCTCCTCCTTAGTGCTGTGAGGCAGGATAATCTCCATCACAATGTTAAAAACAGCTGTGTCAGTAGAGCATAGTATCTGCCCCCGCCCCTTTTTCTCTGCAAACCTGACCTGTTGACCTCCAATAGGGGTTACTATGTTCTACTCTTGTGCCGCCTCCCCATTTACTTAAAAAGTTTAGCCGTTATGTTTTGATATGTTTTATTAATGCAACCTATTCAGTCTTTCTTCAATCTCTGTGTATTTGTGTTTAGTAATCTTTATGAAGTTATTCAGTTAGGTTTTCCTTCATGTAGAACTTAAAACATTCAGGGCTAGATTACAAGTGGAGTGCAAAATATCACTCGCATTGTCATTCCTGAGAAGCATTTCGCTCACGAAAGCGCACTTCCATATGTTCCAATGGGATCCCCGTTCTCATGCCGTGTCTCACTAGCGCAGCGAAGGGGGTAAGTCGTGTAGTGAAGGGGGTAAGTCGCGCAGCGATGGCAGCAATTTGTAAACATATATGTATATGACATTTTGTAATTTAGATAGAGCATGCAATTTTAAGCAACTTTCTAATTTACATCTATTATCAATTTTTCTTCGTTCTCTTGCTTTCTTTATTTGAAAAAGAAGGCATCTAAGCTATTTTTTTGGTTCAGAACCATGGAAAGCACTTGTTTATTGGTGGGTGAATTTATCCACCAATCAGCAAGAACAACCCAGTTTGTTCACCAAAAATGGGCCGGCATCTAAACTTACATTCTTGCATTTCAAATAAAGATACCAAGAGAATGAAGATAATTTGATAATAGGAGTAAATTAGAAAGTTGCTTAAAATTGCTGTGTTACTGTATACAGTTGGTGATTCGCTATTTCCTAACAAGTGGCTATTGAGTTTGTTGATGAACATTATTAACCGACACCTCTTTGCTCATCTTTTTATTTTTTCATATATTTCCCTGATTATGATGTGCTTTGGCTTAGTACAGCAGTGACTTTATTTATTTTTGTTTATCTTGGGTATAGTGCAATAACAGCAACATTACTGTGTGTATCATTCACATATACATATAAAGTTGGACTATAACTACTAGCTCCCTATAGTTTATAGGTGGTAGCTATGGAGGACCAAGAAGGACAGGCAATTTCACTTTTTACTGATATTGATGAAGACAATTTGGATTCCTTAGACCTGGATGATGTGTTTAAATTTGACTCCCCAAATATTAAACTAGGAGACCTTTTTCAAGATTATGAATACCTAAAGCTCAAAGAACAGAAGTTGAAGTGGGACAAATGGATTCTCAATAAATATTTACAATTAAAAATGGTGCCCAGGGGCCTTAGGATCAATAAATTTCCAACTTATGATGTGAAAGATCAGGACTTTATTGATCGTTGGAATCATGCTCTCACCAATTGTTCATTAACTCTGATTTCATTGCTTATAGAGTATAAGGATATGTTATTGGTAGAAGTAAAGTCTAGGTTGGATAAGGTCTACTCTGATATGGAAAAGTTTAGGGATTATGAGGTTTATTCAAGATTTGATGCCATTTTTAAAAAGACAATTGAGGAGTCCAAGAAATTGGTAATTCAAACTAAACATACCGAGTTCTTGCGTGACCAGAAGGATTATACCTCAGGTAGTGTCTATATTTGGCGGCGACGCCAAAGAAATAGACAATGGTCTAATTTGGAGGAATTTGAGCATACCACTGATAATGCCATTCCTTATAAGAATAAAAATAAAAACAAGAACAGGAGGAGAAGGGGTCAGAGATATAATAATCAGAGTAAATCAACAGGAATGGAATTAGGACAGGACGGTACCAAGAAAGTGTCATTTTTGAATTCAGGGGGTGATACCTCCGAGGAGGATAGGTTTGCCTCAAGTTATGAGGGAGGCTGTAGTGATGATCAGGTATCTGAGTTTGAGAATCAATTAGAAACAGCATGTGCTTCAGCCTCCACTAATGTTCCCTTTAAGGGAATACTAAAGAATTCTGCTCAGCAAGGAGCAAAACCTAAATCAAAATTGGGGTCCAATCAGTCGCAGTGCTCTAAACCCCAGGTTTTTCAGGGGGTTCAGGACCCACCCGAAGGGGGGGGAGGGGGCAAGCAGAGTATGAGAAATTCAAACCCCCAGATAGGGCATCAGGAACAACAGAGAAACCCCTTGAGAACCAGAAAACAGAACAAGTATGTCTAGATGCGGTCATTAATATTTCCAAACATTGTCTAACTGATTTTGAGCGTAAGGTCCTTAATTATGGTCTTGGATTTGTTCCAGCTAAGAAGTTTGATCTTTTTCAAACAATTGTTGATGTCAACAAATTAATTAGAGACCTTACGGTTCATAAATACTTTTCAGGTTCGGAGCCTAATATTGATACTCTGGATATGAGAAGTGATTTGCCAGTTGGCAGAGCATCTGACAATTTAGATTTCAGGGATACTTGTACACTTTTGTCCCTCGAAAGTTTATCTAATGAGGGAAACATTGGGAACATGGGTTCTGTGACTGATGTCCCTAAACTCAGGTCACCATCTACTTTTTATCCTATGCAAGTGCGAGGTAAGGCGCTTGAAGTCTTCCACAAAAGAGTGGTGGAGGATCTCACCAAATTGTCCATGACAGCCACAGTGGGGCCCCATAATCTTACTCTTAAAGAAAAATCAGCCTTGACTAATTTAAGGAATAATGATCAGATTGTGATTAAGCAATCTGATAAGGGTGGCAATGTGGTTGTCATGGACAAAGAGTATTATGTGAGCGAGGCCCTTCGCCAGTTAGAAGACGGTGACACATATCTTGGCTTACCAGGAAATCCGACATTGAAATACTCAAATGAATTGAGGCAGTGGGTGGATGAAGCAGTGGAGGATGGGATAATCGATCATGCAACTGCTGAAACAATGATTGTCAATAATCCGGTTGTTCCCATCTTCCACCACTTACCAAAGATTCATAAGAGTATTGTTAATGTGAAAGGTAGGCCGATTGTGGCCGGTATTGGCTCTTTACTTGAACCATTATCCAAGTGGGTAGATTACTTTCTTCAACCCTTGGTGAAAAGGCTTCCAAGTTACATCAGGGACACTACCCAGGCCATGTGTGTGATGGAGGATGTGTCTTGGAAAGAGGAGTACAGTTGGTTGACGATTGATGTTGTTTCCCTGTACTCATCCATCCCTCACACACATGGCCTGAGAGCAATTGAATTCTACCTGGACCTTTATACGGATCTTTCGGATAGAATGAAAGAATTTATTGTGGGATCTGTTAAATTCTTGCTTGAGCACAATTTTTTCATGTTCCAGGGTCGCTACTACCTCCAGAGACATGGGACCGCTATGGGGGCTAAATTTGCCCCCTTTTACGCCAACCTCTTTATGGGGTGGTGGGAGAGGGCCCACGTCTATGGAGGTAGTGGCATTAATCCCTCAGACCGAGTCATCAAGTACATACGCTATATTGATGACCTGCTCGTAATTTGGTCAGGTGATCATACTTCTGCTAAGAGGTATGTGGATTATCTGAACACAAATGAAGTTGGCATCCAGTTCACCTTTGAGTGGAACAAAACAGATATCTGCTTTTTGGATATAGTCCTTAAAGGTGTCCCTGTTGAGAACAAAGTTGTTTCGTCCCTTTACAGGAAGCCCATTGCTGGTAACACTGTGTTACATGCTAAAAGCAGTCACCCTGAACATGTCTTTGGCGGTATTGCCAAGGGCCAATTCATGAGGGTGCAACGCAATTGTACCCAGCAATGGGATTTCCAGAGGGAAAGTGGGGACTTGTGCAAAAGGCTCAGACAAAGAGGCTACCCACGAGAGGTTGTGTACAAAGCTCATTCTGAAGTAAAGAAAATGGACAGGGCAGCTTTGCTTAGAGATGTTCCAAAAAAAAGAAAGCTCCCATCCATTAATACCAAACCAAAATTTGTAGCTCAGTTTTCTAATCAGTACGGAGATGTTTGCAAGATTATTGCGAAGAATCTTCCAATACTGATGGGAGATAAGCAATTGAGGGACAAAGTTGAGGGAGGTTGTATGTTTGTAGCGAGGCGAGCTGCCTCACTGGGTAACATACTATCTCCAAGTCTATTGAAGGAACCATCTGTTAATAACTCATGGCTGACACATGAAGGTACCTATAGATGTGGCAGACGTACTTGCACCTCTTGTGACCATATCAGGGTGGGCAGATCATTTGTATCTGGCCATTCTGGTGAGGTATTCAACACTAAGGGATGCATTAATTGTAGGAGTACCTACATAATCTATCTCATTGAGTGCACTTGCTGTTCAAAATCCTATGTAGGTAGAACGACTAGGGATGTTGGTACTAGAATTAGGGAGCATCTATCCTATATCTCGGGTGAAAAACCGTGCTCTGCTCTTTCCAGACATTTTTTGGATATTCACTATGGGGATGTCACTACTTTCAAGTGGCAAGCAATAGAGCAAATCCCTAGGGGAGGGGATAGGTTAACCTCTCTATGCAGACAAGAAACCTACTGGATATTCAAACTGAATTGTTTGGTTCCAGTAGGTTTCAACTCTGAACATAATATTCTCAATTTTTGGCACAGGTAAAAAAAAGTCACCAATTGTGCCGATTAGTATTGGCAGTTATATTCAATGACTGGGTGATTTCTTAATTGTGATTATTCCGGTTGAACCCACTCCTAATGATGACATTTATTAGGTTACATATGATATTACTATTTTTTAGCATGTGCAATTGGGATATTAGCTAAGTTATAGGGAGTATCATTTTCAATCAATTATTGCCTCCAGTCTGTAGGTGATAATTTGACCCTACTTTTATTTGCTAGCAGCAAATGCTATATTTAATCCTTTGCAGTATTAATTATTCGCTAAGTTTAGTAACTCTAAATATGGGCTAGGTTAATTATTCAATGTTAACATAAATCCATTATGTCTATTTAAAATGATAAATTGATCTGTTGTATTGTGATTTTTATCTTCCTCTCTTATGTTTATCAAATCTGTTCTGTTTAGTATACTAACTATTACTAATGGCATCTTTGTTGAATATTCATTTGAACACTAATCCAGGGTCTAAGTTTGAATTAAAATTATACATATGTTCTCTTTTCATATCACTATAATGCATTTAAGTGTATCAAGGTGTTTGTTACGTGGCAATTGTTACTAACCAATCATTGTGGTTTTAACCTTTTTTAAGGGTAGTTGCATGTGTGTATTATTGTGTCTATGATTACGGTCCTGTGTGACCGAAACCGGTCAGACGATTCAGCTTGGCTGCGTTTTTTGTCTTGTTCTGTCTCCAACTTTTAACAAAATGGATTAAAGATTCTTTCATTTATGATCTGAGTGAGGATCAGTCATTTTAACTCTTTTTCTAATTGGATGGAAGTGTTAACAAAATGTTAACTTACACCTACACGAAAAGGGCGACTGCACGTAATGTGCAAAATATTTAAATGGAAACCTGGTACTAAAATGGAGCAATAAACTACTTTTAGCTGTCTGTTAAGAAAAAACAAAGGAAGAGGCGCCAATGGTGCAGATCAATGGTGTTTCTCAAAGGAGGCCGTTATTAGATGAACACAGGGTACTCACATGTGTAAAAGGCAATCTATTATGCCAGTAGGAGCAGGCTGGATTTTTTCAGCAGTCCAGCTAGCTGATCGTAAGGGCAGCTCTCTAACGACATCCAATAGGAGACAATCTGTAGAAAAAAGCAGTAGATAGAGGCGCCAATGGTGCAGAACAATGGTGATTCAGTAGCACTTATAACCAATGATATGCAGGGTACTCACATGTGTAAAAGGCAATCACTTATGCCTATAGGGACAGGCTGGATTTTAACAGCAATCCAGCTGGCTGATCCAAGGTACAAAGGCAATGTATTGGTGTAAAGAATTCACACCCTAAAAGTAGCATAGCAATATACCATACAAAGCACTCAGAGTGGATTTACATAAAAACATATTTATTAAAAACTATATAAAAGTTTACCACTCATCTCAGTGCCAAAGTAAGTATGGCTAGTGGAGAAACAGTGCGACGCGTTTCTCAGATAGACTGTTTCCTCTGGTATTTTTTTTTCCAACACAGGTGGCATCCCTACTCTAAGATTAGTTGCTTGCATGGTAAAATACTTACTGTATAGCTCACATTTGCTGTTTTTGATTAATCAAAAAAATTAGTAGCATTGGAGTGTACCAATAGGTCTCTATATCTTCAAATGATACATTTACAGCTTTGCAGATTAATCCAGAAAGTTTTTAAGTAAAAATGATTTATTACAAATAATATTTATTTTATGTATTTTTGCCTTTATGCTGTAACTCAAATAGACTAAAGTAAATCATCAGTGGTAGAGACACGACTGAAATTGATGAAGCCCTACAAACAGAAGAATGATATGAATTGTTGTTGACAACTATGGCCCCATGATCCATTCTTTAGATTATGTTACAAAAGTGTAACCTTGCACTCTTGTCTTATTGACATTTAACTTTTTTTTGGTCATGATGATTTTTGTTGACAATGACAAATATGGCACCATGATCCATTCTTTAGATTATGTTACAAAAATGTAACCTTGCCTTATTGACATTTATTTTTTATTTGGCCATTATGATTTTAATTGGATCAGTGCTTTTATTTCTCTATTTCATTGTTTAAATACGGAAATCAGTGTGTACACGTGGTCAATGGCTGCTAGGAGCATTTGGAAGTCAACCAAACCACAATAGCCCATGGGTAATATTATCAAGAGTTACTGACCTTTCCTATAACACAACATTTGCCCAGATTATGTCTTTATTTTTAAAGTAAAATAATTACATAACATGAATAGTACTAATAATCAAAGCAAAGGGGAGAAGAAATCCTAAATACAAATAATAGGGATCAGTCATAGTTTGTCACATATATTGATGCTTATCATATAATTAAAAAAGTTATGGTGATAGCATAGAATGCCCTGTAATAAACTAAATAGATACAGGAAATCTCTTTGTCTATGTTAATCTTATGTTCTTAAAGGGACAGTATACACACATTTTCATTTAACTGCATGTAATAGGACTACTATAAAGAATAAGATACACAGATACAAAAATCCAGTATAAAACTGTTTAAAAACTTACTTAGAAGCTCCCAGTTTAGCACTGTTGAAAATGTTAGGCTAGGACACCCACTGCAAGGGGTCTATAGCAAAAAAAGAAGACACTCCCACCACCCCTTCCTCTGCATATGAAAAGACTCTTTACACAAACAGGAGCAAGGTGAAGTAGGTATACATCAGTATTCTTCTAAAACTTCGGGGCTTGGTTAGCAAAATCCGCGCAATGTTATTTAAAAATAAGCAAAACTATACTTTTTTTAAAAAAAAAAAGCTGTATAGGCTATATAAATAGATCTACAAAACATTTATGCAAAGGAAAATCTAGTGTATAATTTCGCTTTAATGTTAGCACAATGCTCTATCTATACTATAATCGCGTTTGTAACGCGTCCGTCACCAGTTGCGCACGCATCCTCAAAGGAATGTTGGCTGCGCCAGGCAGCCAAAAAGAATGTTGGCTGTGCGTGCAGCCAAAAGAATCCACCTGGATGAGTGGATTCTTTCACCACCCTGCAATTTTCAGAGTCCACCTGGATGAAGCGTTGGCAAACGAAACCTTTAAAAAAAAACATGCAACCGGCTGCATGAAATAACTAAAAAACACATAACCACCCACAATAAAAAAATAAATAAAAACGCCCGCACAAAGTATTAGGAAAAAAACTAAGCGCCCGCACAAAGTATAAAAAAAAAAAAAAACTAACCACCCAAAGGAAGTATTAAGAAAAATATAAACATAACCACCCGTACTAAGTATTAACAAAAAAATCTAACCCTTACACCGCCAAACCCCCACAATGCCAACTGAATAAATTACAATATTAACCCCTAAACCACCAACCCCCCACAATGCAAATAAGTCATTTAATTATTAACCCCAATTACTACTAAATTACACTTAAAATAAAAAATCCTAACATTAAATTACAAAAAATTAATCTAACATCACAGAAAAAAATAATCAAAATTATCAAAAATAAAAAAATTAAACCTAATCCCTATGAAAATAAAAAAGCCCCCCCCAAATAAAAATACCCCCTAATCTAAACTACCAATAGCCCTTAAAAGGGCCTTTTGTAGGGCATTGCCCTAAGTTAAACAGCTTTTACGTTTAAAAAATACTAAGTCCCCCCTAACAGTATAAACCCCCACCCACCAAACCCCCGGAAAAAAAAAAAAAACTAACACTAATAAAACCTAAACTACCCATTGTATTGCATTTGTATGGGCATTGTTTAAAATGGCATTCAGCTCTTTTACTGCCCATTAAATCCCTAATCTTAAAAAATAAAAATCCTAAAACTAAGCCCCAAATTGGTACTCGCCGTTCCTGATGTCCGGCGGAGAAGGTCTTCTTCCAGGCGGCTCCATCATCTTCTATCTTCATCCGGAGTGAAGGCGGCGTGGATCGGAGGTGCGGAGCTGGCTTCCCCGATGCACGGATCCTCAGCGGCGGTCTTCAGCGCCGTGGAGGTTCCTCTTCTATGTGTATTGGAATCTAATTATAAGTAAATGATAATTTAAAATCAGTCCTAGCAACTTCCTGATTTATTCTGTATAATTATTTATGCACATTTATGTCAATGAGCTTGGTATTTTTTCCAGAACAGGTGGCATCCCTACTCTAAGATTAGTGGCTTGCATGGTAAAATACATATAGCTCTCATTTGCTGTTTTTGATTAATCTTTTTAAAAGTAAACTTCTTCATGTATCCCTTGCCAAATGATATGGCAAATATTACTTCTACTATTAGTGTATGTTATGTGAGCATCTCCACAAAGTAATTCACAGCCTAAAGTTTTCTGTAAATTGATCATTCATATTATAGATTTTGGTGCTCCATTGTTGCAAATATTTTTTTTTATAAAAAGTTAGTAAGTCTCTATATCTCCAAATGATACATTTACAGCTTTGCAGATTGATCCAGAAGGTTTTTAAGTAAAAATGATTTATTACAAATAATATTTATTTTATGTATTTTTGCCTTTATGCTGTAACTCAAATAGACTAAAGTAAATCATCAGCAGTAGAGACACGACTGAAATAGATGAAGCCCTACAAACAGAAGAATGATATAAATTGTTGTTGACAACTATGGCACCATGATCCATTCTTTAGATTATGTTACAAAAGTGTAACCTTGCACTCTTGTCTTATTGACATTTATTTGTTCATGATGATTTTTAATTGGATCAGTGCTTTTCTTTCTCTATTTCTTTGTTTAAATACGGAAATCAGTGTGTACACGTGGTCAATGGCTGCTAGGAGCATTTGGAAGTCAACCAAACCACAATAGCCCATGGGTAATATTATCAAGAGTTACTGACCTTTCCTATAACACAACATTTGCCCAGATTATGTCTTTATTTTTAAAGTAAAATAATTACATAACATGAATAGTACTAATAATCAAAGCAAAGGGGAGAAGAAATCCTAAATACAAATACTATGGATCAGTCATAGTTTGTCACATATATTGATGCTTATCAATAATTAAAAAAGTTATGGTGATAGCATAGAATGCCCTGTAATAAACTAAATAGTTACAGGAAATCTCTTTGTCTATGTTAATCATATGTTCTTAAAAGGACAGTATACACACATTTTCAGTTAACTGCATGTAATAGGCACTAATATAAAGAATAATATGCACAGATACTCATCTAAAAATCCAGTATAAAACTGTTTAAAAACTTACTTAGAAGTTCGCAGTTTAGCACTGTTTAAAATGTTAGGCTAGGACACCCACTGCAAGGGGTTCTATAGCAAAAAAAGCAGACACTCCCCCCCCCCCTCTGCATATGAAAAGACTCTTTACACAAACAGGAGCAAGCTGAATTAGGTATACATCAGTATTCCCCTAAAACTTTAGGGCTTGGTCAGCAAAATCAGTGCAATGTTATTTAGAAATAAGCAAAACTATACATTTAAAAAAAAAAACTAAAAAAAACTGTATAGGCTATATAAATGGATCATCTACAAAACATTTATGCAAAGAAAAATCTAGTGTGTAATGTCACTTTAATGTTAGCACAATGCTCTATCTATACTATAATTGCGTTTGTATGGCGTCCGTCGCCAGTTGCGCACACATCCTCAAAGGAATGTTGGCTGCTTGAGGCAGCCAAAAAAGAATCTTGGCCATGCGCGCAGCCAAAAGATTTCACCAGGATGCAGCGAAGCTGCATCCCGGTGGATTCCGGAAACTGCAGGATGGTGAGTGGATTCTTTCACCACCCTGCAATTTTCAGAATCCACCTGGATGCAGTGTAGGCAAACGAAGCCTTAAAACCACGCAACTGCCTGCATGAAATAACTAAAAAAACAAGTAACCGGCCGCAAGAAATAAAAAAAAAAAATTAACCGCTTGCACAAAGTATAAAAAAAATAAAACTAACCACCCACTGGAAGTATTAAGAAAAAAAATAAAGATAACCGCCCGTACTAAGTATTAACAAAAAAAACTAACCCTTACACCGCCAAACCCCCACAATACCAACTAAATAAATAGCAATATTAACCCCTAAGCCGCCAAACCCCCACAACGCAAATAACTAATTTAATTACTAAGCCCCCTAACCTAACACCCCCTAAATTAACCTCAATTACTACTAAATTACACTTAAAATAAAAAAATCCTAACATTAAATTACAAAAAATTAATCAAACATTACAAAAAATAAAAAAGTCTAACATTAGAGAAAAAAAATAAACAAAATTTTCAAAAATAAAAAAATTAAGCCTAATCCCTATGAAAATAAAAAAGCCCCCCCAAAATAAAAACATCATCTTCTATCTTCATCCTGAGCGAAGGCAGCACGGAGGGGAGGTGCAGAGCTGGCTTCCCCGAAGCATGGATCCTCAGTGGCGGTTCTCAGCGGCAGTTCTCAGTGGCGGGCTTCAGCGGCGGCGGTCCTCAGCGGCGTGGAGGCTCCTCTTCATGCGATCGTCTGTCGCACACTGAAGTTTGAATGAAAGGTACTCCATATTTATTGGGGTACTTGCATTCCTATTGGTTGAAATTTTGAAATCAGTCAATAGGACGAGAGCTACTGAAATCTTATTTGCTGATTTGAACAGTCAATAGGATTTCAGTAACTCTAATCCTATTGGCTGATTTCAAAATTTCATCCAAAAGGAATGCAAGGTACCTCAAATTGATTGCGGTACCGTGCATTACATTTTTAGTTGTACGCTGGAGAGCGGATGAAGAGGAGCCTCCACGCCACTAAGGATCGCTGCTGCTGAAGACCGCGGCTGAGGACCGCCGCTGAGGATTTTTTTTTATTTTTGGTGTTTTTTTTATTTTTAAGATTTGGGATTTAATGGGCTGTAAAAAAGTTGATTGCCCTTTTAAGGGCAGTAAAAGAGCTGAATGCCCATACAAATGCCCCTTTAGGGGCAATAGGTAGTTTAGTTTTTTTTAGTGTTTGTTTTTTTATTTTGGGGGGGTTGGTTGGGTGGGGGGGTTTACTGTTAATTGGTAATTAAGTAAAAGAGTTGTTTAACTTACGACAATGCCCTACAAAAGGCCCTTTTAAGGGCTATTGGTAGTTTAGTATTAGACTAAGGGGTGTTTTTATTTTGGGGGGATTTTTTATTTTTATAGGGGTATTAGTTTAGGTTTACATTTTTTATTTTGGATAGCTTTGTTAATTTTTTTTCTGTAATTTTACATTTTTTATTTTTAGTAAAATTAGCTTGGTGGTTTGGATTTTTTAAACATAGACTTCCCTCTGAGCAGGCTTATTGCCTAGTATATAATAATTGCATATAGAAGAACACATGTGGTAGTGCCTAATTGTGAATCTTATGGATAACATGTTAAAAAAATATAGGGCATAATAAAATAAACATCAACTACTATGTGTGGAAGGAAAGAAACATTTGCAGTGTACTCATGGTTACTTGCAATTAATATATCTGAAATCTGACTTTAGAATCTGGAATGGCAGAAAATAGTTCACCTGGAGTAATTACCATATTTTCCCTCCAGTTATAAAAGGAATGGAATGCTTTCATCTTATGATAGTATATGATGCTAATGTATAAAATGATCCAGAACCTAAAGAATCCAGATTGGAACTAACACTGAAACTCCACTGGACTTGGAAACATCTGAAATTACACCACAGCCTTCAGATTTGCTGGCTTGTTTACTTTTGTTGATTGCCATTAAAAGTACCCAGAGTGTGCAAAAGCCATAAAGAATATACCTGATGGTGGCGGATGTCCTAGAGACAATGGCCTCTATTTAACAAGGTCTGGCGGACCTGATCCGATAGTGCGGATCAGGTTCCCCAGACCTCGCTGAATACGGAGAGCAATACGCAATACGCTCTCTGTATTCAGCATTGCACCAGCAGCTCACAAGAGCTGCTGGTGCAAAGCAGCCCCTGCAGACTCGCGGACAATTGGCCGCTAGCAGGGAGGTGTCAATCAACCTGATCGTACTCGATCGGGTTGAATTCCGGCGATGTCTGTCCGCCTGCTCAATACAGGCGGACAGGTTATGGAGCAGCGGTCCATTCGGAGCTTGATAGATAGGCCCCTATGTTCCCGAGTTCGGCCAAGGGCAGATATGCTCCAAAGTGCACTGTTCTAATCAGAGCCTCGGGTGCCGCAACCACCTCTGGGAACCTAACCATGGGTCCCACTTGCACGTCTTGTGGTTCTCTGGGTAAAACTGTATCTATCCTTATCTATCTAATCTATCTATTTAATCTTTCTATCTAATCTATCTCATGGCAGGACTGTTATACGACGGACATTATCCGTCACACAAGTGTCAGTCGGCCAAATGTCCGTCGGATAACAGTCTGGCCACAGAATATATAAGTTACGTAATAAGTAACACATTTCCCTCCATTACAGGTTTTTGTATTTAGTTAAAGGGACACTGAACCCAAATTTGTTCTTTCGTGATTCATATAGAGCATGCAATTTTAAGAAACTTTCTAATTTACTCCTATTATCAATTTTTCTTTGTTCTCTTGCTATCTTTATTTGAAAAAGAAGGCATCTAAGCTAAGGAGCCAGCCAATTGTTGGTTCAGACCTTGGAGAGTACTTGTTTATTGGAGCTGACCAATCAGCAAGGACAACCCAGGTTGTTCACAAAAAATGGGCCGGCATCTAAACTTACATTTTTTTTCAAATAAAGATACAAATAGAATGAAGAAAAGTTGATAGCAGAAGTAAATTAGAAAGTTTCTTAAAATTGCATGCTCTATCTGAATCACAAAAGAAAAAAATTGGGTTCAGTATCCCTTTAATATTGTGTGCATTGCAGAACTCCCACTACAGAGGGCGCTGTGGCTTTTGATTTAACTTCATTGTCCCTAGCCTCTTAGTTACTTTATGTAAGTGTTTTCTCTAGTCTTCTTTATCTGTGCTGACGCTCATTTGCTATACTAAAGTTTAGTAATGTGTAGTCATGTAAGAGGGAGCAATGAGGTGTGTAATACCAGGTAGACATGGAAGCCACATTTGAATATTATTGCACAATTTGGATCATATGTAATTGTCTTTGATTAGCAGAGGCTTTAGACATTAGGCTTTTCATGTGCTGTGACTGGAATTCACAGAACATACAAACAATACAGATTTACTGGGGCATTTACAGTATATGTTTATTAACCCACTGCCCACAATCACTGCTGCAGCAAAGATAAAACACCATAAAATGCCACCTACTTCAGAGTCTATCAACAGTGTTTTAGCACACGTAAAACATAGCAAACAAATCGTCAGTATATCTACATATATTGTTTTCCATTCCATCGGCCCTAACACAGCAGTTACCAGGTTAAACATACTTTGCTAATATCTGTCTAATGTCAGGCTGTGTAACATCTATATAATCTAAGGTTCTTTGTAGTGTCCTGCTATACAGATGCTGACGTTTTATTCATTTAACCCTTGCTTGCTTGGTTTGGTACTAGCTGTAAAGTTATTTTTCCTATGCCAGTTATGTGCTTGAGAGTAAGGAAGGTGATGAGGAGCTTGATGATTTAAAGGGACACTGAACCCAATTTTTTTCTTTCATGTTTCAGATAGAGCATGCAATTTTAAGCAACTTTCTAATCAACTCCTATTATCATTTTTTCTTCGTTCTCTTGCTATCTTTATTTCAAAATAAGGCATCTAAGCTTTTTTTATTAGTTCAGACCTCTGGACAGCACTTTTTTATTGGTGGATGAATTTATCCACCAATCAGCAAGAACAAACCAGGTTGTTCACCAAAAATGGGCCGGCATCTAAACTTACATTCTTGTATTTTAAATAAAGATACCAAGAGAATGAAGAAAAAGTGATAATAGGATTAAATTAGAAAGTTGCTTAAAATTCCATGCTCTATCTGAATCACGAAAGAAAAAATTTGGGTTCAGTGTCCCTTTAACCTGCATTAAACGGCTGTAACAGTGCATAAAAATGTTCTAATATGTTAGCACATTTATTATTGCACTGTTGCGTGCATATAACTATGTGTTTAAAGCCGTGCAAATGGATTAAACACATAGTACAAGTGTACAACTAGGGTCTTAAAGGGACATTATGAACCTCTAGCTTTTGTGATAAAAAAAATAAAAAAAATCCAATATACCTAGAGATACCCAAAAGCAACATCTGCAACCTAGGTTTGCAAAATGTTGCAAAATACCTAAACCAGCTATTTAATTTCCAGCATTTTAATCTTAAATAATGTACTTTTTAACCTCGCTAGGCACCATGGCAGTAACATAATTTTTACAGAAAAGCAAAAGGGGATAAAAGTTATTTTAAGGACTGACTCACACTCATAATTTTAAAGGTTATGACTCTAGCACTTCTAACTTTAAAAAAGAAGCATTGTTTCAAAAACATAATGACAAATTTCATATTGATCTTGCAAGACAATGAAATATCATAATAGACCACTAGAGGGCATGCTTGTTTTTCCAACTGATACCTCATTCAGCAAATTTACTAACCATTACAGTCCTCTGAAACTCTATACTAAATAAAAATAAATAAAATATTCTATAATGTATTACTAGTTTAAAGGGATACTGAACCCACTTTGTTTCGTTCATGACTCAGATAGAGCATGCAATTTTAAGCAACTTTATAATTTACTCCTATTAACAATTTTTCTTCGTTCTCTTGCTATCTTTTTTTAAAAAAAAGAAGTCATCTAAGCTAAGGAGCCAGCAAATTGTTGGTTCAGAGCCATGGATAGCACTTGTTTATTGGTGCTAACCAGACAACCCAGGTTGTTCACCAAAAATGGGTCGGCATCTAAACTTAGATTCTTGCTTTTCAAATAAACATACCAAGAGAATTAAGAAAATTTGATAATAGGAGTATATTAGTAAGTTGCTTAAAATTGCATGCTCTATCTGAATCACAAAATAAAAAATTTGGGTTCATTGTCCCTTTAAGTAAGCCCGGTGTATATTAGAATTGCAACTTGAACATTTTCTATAAAATAAAATAAAAATATATGGGTCAATTTAATTTTTTCCAAAGATCTTGTTCAACATATAACAACAAAAAAGGATTGTTTCCATCAAATCTCGTTAGCTGTGCAAGACATTATATATATATGTCTATTAAATGCATATACTTTTGCCAAATTATATTCCACCCTACTACCCACGGACTATAAACTAGTGATGAGTATCGGTTTAATTACTCTAGACCACATATTCATATATACATCTAAATGGTGTCAGTGACCATTTCAGAGTGTATTGCACATGCACAAGATAATAGAATTATTACAAATCATCTTGGAATATTTACAAACATAGGACAGCTTTGCTCTTCATCGGGTGAATCTGGTTGTTGAATTCAATGTGTCTATTTTGTTGTCTATATTTTGTCGATCATTTGTGGTAGGGTGAATTGTAGTCGTGAAGACAATGATATCCATGCATCATATGGGTGAGTTTTCTGATATTCAATATGACATTTTTCTAATATGAAAATGCTTTTATCATTTGAATTGTGTTCAGTCTGATGTTGAAAAAGGTGTATCAGGAGCTGCAAAACAGCTTAAAAAAGTTTTGAAGTCAGTAATAATATTTATAGTGAACAAACATAAGAATTGCATGTTGCTAAACCCTTAAAGGGACACTAAACCAAAAAAAAATCTTGCATGATTCACATAGAGCATGCAATTTTAAGCAACTTTCTAATTTACTCCTATTATCATTTTTTCTTCGTTCTCTTGCTATCTTTATTTGAAAAAGAAGGCATCAAAGCCAAGGAGCCAGCACATTTTTGATTCAGAACCATGGACAGCAATTGTTTATTGGTGCTGTCCAATCAGCAAGGACAACCCAGGTTGTTCACCAAAAATGGGCCGGCATCTAAACTTACATTCTTGCTTTTCAAATAAACGTACCAAGAGAATGAAGAAAATTTGATAATAGGAGTAAATTAGAAAGTTGCTTAAATTTGCATGCTCTATCTGAATCACGAAAGAACAAATTTGCGTTCAGTGTCCCTTTAATGACAGGCATCATACTCTGTACAGCAACTGCTTCCTGGGATCTAACAGGGTGGATCTTACAAACAGCAGTGAGGCAATACAGAAATAGCACTATAGAGGCCAATCCAGGCAAGCGATTCCAGGGATAGGATGTCCCAGTGCTCGCATGCATGTCAGTGGCGTGTCTGAGATCAGCGTGTATCTCATTCTGTTGCTGGATGCTTGCAAGTGAGGCTATCCAGCAACAGTGCAGTAACAGACAGGTTTGACTTAAAGGGACAGTCAAGTCAAAATTAAACTTTCATTGATTCAGATAGACATGCAATTTTAAACAACTTTCCAATTTACTTTTACCTTCAAATTTGCTTTGTTCTCTTGGTATTCTTTTTAAAAGCTAAACTTAGGTAGGCTCATAAACTAAATTCTAAGCCGTTGAAGGATGCCTCTAATCTCAGTGCATTTTGACAGTTTTTCACAGTCAGACAGTGCTAGTTGATGTGTGTCATATAGATAACATTGCACTCACTCTTGTGGAGTTATTTATAAGTCGGCAGTACTGTTTAGCTATAATGCAAGACTGTCAAAAGAACTAAGATGGGGGGGCAGTCTGCAGAGGCTTAGATACAAGATAATCACAGAGTTAAAAAGTGTATTACTATAACAGTGTTGGTTATGAAAAATTGAAAAATGTGTAATAAAGGGATTATCTATCTTTTTAAACAATAAACATTTTCGAATAGACTGTACTTTTAAAGCCATCATCCAAACCCAAACGTATATATATATATGTATATATATATATATATATATATATATATTTTTTCTATCTGGGCTTCCCCTGTTCCAACATACCTCGCCCCTGACAGTGCCTGACGGGCATTCTGCAAAGCATCCTGTATCAGGCTCAGTGGGCTATCATTGGATGCCTCAGGAGTAAGGCAGTCGAGTGATGCCTAGTAAAGTACCCCTATGGTCATGTGATCACTGTGTATACATATGGACGTGATTAATCTACACTCGCAGGTCACGTGGGAGTGGATAGTTGGTAAAATTAAACTTCAGATATCTCTTTTATAATGTAAAAGGTATGTATAATTTATAGGGGATTTGTAAACTTGCACGTGTTTAGTTCTGTCAGACATGATGGTTAATTAAATGATTCAACAACATTAAAAAAGTCTCAGCAGAAAATACAGCATCCTTTGTATTTTTTTTAGCTGAAGTAAAACTGTGTTCCACAAATTATATAAACTCAGGGTTGCCAGGTGTCCAGTCTAATATTTCAGCTGCCTGTTCAATAATACTAATTGACAAAATGGACAATGAACTGACTGGGTCTAAACGGATGTATGAGGTAAACATATGACTGACAGGGGTTACAGGGTCATAGGTCAGACCTAAGCTGGACATATAACTTATAGGGACTACAGGCAATAGAAACTAATATGAGGGCCCATTTTGGCTTATGGCTGACAGGAGCTGCCTGAATATGGGATCTAATGTAGCTCTGCCAAATGCCCCCCCCCCCCCCATTCTTTTGTTCTGGAGCCGACCCTGTCTGCCTATCTCTGTCCCTGGGTAAACCATTGGTCATACAGTATTTTTCTTGAGAAAAATTGGCAACTTCATTGTCCCTTGGTAACTATGTGTTAAACCCCAGCAAAGGGAGGAGCACTTCCAAACAGGATATTCCCCGTGATTGGCGGCTACATGTGTATGCTGTTCTTAATTGGCTTACCAGCTGTTTCCTGTTCGCTACCTACAATGCACTGCACTTCCTGACCTGGACTTGCTATATGTTTAACCCTTTAGTGGGGGCTAAACATATAGCTACCAAAATACAATGTGATAATATAATGCTTTATATGATTCCAATAACATGTTTTTTAATTCATTTTATAAATATTCATAAAAATATTATTATTATCATCATAATACCACAAAATTCTGTAGCACTGGGTGCAAAGTTAGGGATGTACAATGACAAAGATTAGTGATAAGATACAAATACATTCAGACTAACCACAACTAGTATAGGAGGAGGGCCCTGCTCTGAAGAGCATACAATCTACAGTTTGAGGGTGTAGAGACATAAGGTTTGGAGTAATAATCTGAGTTACAGAATAGAAAATGATAGCTCACAAAATATTTAAAAATTATTTGTACTATTGTATACAGGAATAAATGGAAATAAAAGTAGGTTAAAGTTTCTAAATAATCGTCATAAAGAAAAATGTTAGCAGCATTCATAATGCCCAGCACTACAACTTAGCTTAGGTTCCATCAAAAACATTAATACCCTCATCTGCTGTGCGGTGCATGGTCTGTGTGTAGAGGTGAGGAAAAGATTGCAGGGAACATAAAGCTTACAAGACAGATGCAGGTATAGGTGGGGTGAAACGCGTTGAACGAGTTAACCACCTTTATCCTGTGAAAAACTTTTTTGACCCCCTAGCCACATAGTGCTTTTGGATATAACAATGGACACGTCGTCTCTTTATCTACACGTCTCAGTGCAAACTCTGAGGAATAAGGGTCAAACTATCAGTGCATCCTGATTGCTTACAGGGGACTGTACACTGCAGTAGAAAAACCCCAGATAGCAAAACAACGTATTATCCTATACAAAACTACGGAATAACGGAACCGCAGTGACGTCATCAAAGACCGAAACCGGAAGTGCACCTGGAAGACCAGAGACCAACACAATAGCCCGCCGCTCGAGTAAGGAGACACAGAGAGGACCAAGAAACACAGCAGACTGCATCTACTTGGTTCCAGCTCCCCCAGTCAAACGGATCGCAAAATTTGAGCTATAAGGATCACCTACCATTTTGACGACCACCGTCAGGACTACGATAATCATATTAATGAGAGTGGATCCATTGATACAAAGCAAAGCCTTTCTCTCCAACACCTCACTCTAAACATAGAGTTAGAGGACTCTCCAGGTACTTTTTTTTATCTGTCTGGGATCGATAGAATCCTTGTATATCGATGTTCCACTCCACAGTACTTAGACTTTTTTCTAATCTACAAATTAATTTTTACTGTGCTATTTATCATTTTATATGTATTTAATCTGTATGTATTTATTACTTATTATTTATTTGTTATGTATAATTAAATCTTTTTAACTAATTGGAATTACACCTATTGTTCTAGAATCTAGATAAACCACTGGACGCCCAAATTTTATTATATAGATTATATTATAAAGAATTTACTTTATTATAAATTGTTTCTTGTGCTGCTTAATAAACACTTTTATTTTCTTCCACCCAAACTGTATCTTGCAATATTGTACTATTTATAGAGCTAAATTAGTCTCTCATATAGTAGCAATTATTGACATTTGGTCAGATAGGCACCTATTTTAGCTAGACACCATTGAAATCTGCTTATTTCGAGCTAGTCTTCAGTGTCACCTATATATAAATGCCTAATTTCTTCATTTGCTAATAATACAAGCTACACAATTCACTTTGGATATATATCCTTATATAGACTATTAACCCTAGCTCCCCAGCGCCAGTATATATCTTTTCTTATCTACATAAGGTTTGGAGTAATATTCTGAGTTACAGAATAGAAAATGATAGCTCACAAAATATTTAAAAATTATTTGTAAAATTGTATACAGGAATAAATGGAAATAAAAGTAGGTTAAAGTTTCTCAATAATCATCATAAAGAAAAATGTTAGCAGCATTCATAATGCCCAGCACTACAACTTAGCTTAGGTTCCATCAAAAACATTAATACCCTCATCTGCTGTGCGGTGCATGCATGGTCTGTGTGTAGAGGTGAGGCAAAGCTTGCAGGGAACACAAAGCTTACAAGACAGATGCAGGTATAGGTGACCTAGAACTGACGCATCTACTGTGCGCACACAGAAAGTAGTGACAACTTTTAGAAGAAGCATTTTTCAAATTTTCAAACTGTAGCAAATGGAAAAAAATCCTTAGAACTGTATTTGAAACATACTATTGCTCCTTTCAAATATGTCTACAATATCCCTTTAAATATCTCTCTTCACAGTTAAATAAGGTGTGACATGGTTTCACGTTAGGAGCAAATGTAATTTCCCCATACCATGCAGAAGTATACTTCCTTTATGATTGAAAAGAGTAGTGAACCTGTTACCCTACAGTAAATAGCAGTGCTCACGCATTGCTTCCATGTCTGGATTTATCTCAAGGTCATTGTATCAGTACGCCCAGCCCAGACATTACATCAGCACATTAAAGCAAACTCTGTGAACTTTACTGCCTTCCTATGATCACCTCATATATGTAGAATAAAACAGTATAATATTAACCTTGTATCGGCCATACACTGAAAAACAAACGTTTTTCTGCTTTCAGCAGCGATAATTGTAGACATCAAGATGTCTTGTAATTTAAACTACAGGTGCCCAAAGGCATATTAATTAGCCTTTCTCTTATTTTTCAACCCCTTTGTGCTATTGTATTACAAGTTTAAAGTAAAAGTGTTTGCACAAGCACAAATTTAATGTCTGTCAAGTTAGTGCGACTTAAAACCTAGAGTAAAGGGTTAGGGCTAAAACAAATTGCACCAAACACAATATAAATAGATTAAAATAAACAGTTGCACTCATGTACACACTATGTGATACAATTTTGGCATATAAATAAAATAAAAATATATTATTTTAAAGGTTTTTAGTCTGCAGACAACAAGGCTAGCCGTGGTCATAAAGTTAGCATAGAGTAAATTGTTTTGCAGTTATCAATTAAAGCCAATTAGGGCAGATTTGTGGCATAGTTAGCCTTGAAAAGTAAGCAGGGTGTTTTTTATGTTCTGAAAATAAAAAATTGCTCAATTTTCAAAACTAAATTACATGAAAAGGGAAAAAAATAAATTATGGAAATATATTGCAAAGTTGTTTCATTACTCATAACTAGAGAGTTTATGTAAAAATTAGGTGGTGTTTACTGTCCCTTTAATTGTTCGTGTATCTTGGTACCATCATGGGTAGAACTCCACTCTGCTGGCCTCTGATTCATATCTGTTGCCTATACTGACCACTTACTTTACTCAGTTATCCTGACCTGCTAGGCAATGGCTGCTATCCTCACCTGCTGGCCATTACCTGCTTTAATTAACCTATTGGACATTGCCAGTCAAGTTAGCCTTTCCTCTGTCAATCCGGATCTCTGACCATCTCTCTGCTAAGCCTGAACTGCAGGCCTTTACTCTGTGATGCTGACTACCAGTTGCCTTTAGTCACACCTGACCTCATGACTATACTGGAGATCCTGACATCTGACCATATTCTGCTATACTTTTCCCTCTGGGTTTATGCTGCTACTCTCTCTGTATTCTTTAATCAGTCTTGCTGTTTATAGGTTTACCTAATCCTGCTGGTTATATCATCCAATCTGTCTTCTGACTTTATCTGTTTTAGACCTCTGCTGAGGTAAGACCACTACCATATTGTCACTGCTTGTGTCCTGATTCTGACCTTATATTCTCTTCTGATTATCTGTTGTTTGCTCATATAATTTGGAAGCTCCCCCCTCCAGATATTGTCCAAAAGAAGAACCTTTCATATACATATATATTACTAAAACAAAGTCTATGGGGGGTATTTTTCAAAGGCATGTCGGACCTGAGAGCTGCTCTTGTGAGCTGCTGGTGCAACGCCGCCCCCTGCAGACTCGCAGCCAATCGACCGCCAGCAGGGAGGTGTCAATCAACCCGATCGTACTCGATCGGGTTGAATTCCGGCGATGTGTGTCCGCCTGCTCAGAGCAGGCGGACAGGGTTATGGAGCAGGCTCGCCAGAAACACGGGCCCTCAAGTTCCATTTGGAGCTTGATAAATGGCCTCTATAAGGCAAAATATGTAATTTCTGCTTATTCCTTGCTATTTGTCATCAACCTTTAGCAAAGTCAGTTTTGGCACTTACTAGGTTCACACCTGGCTGACCTCTGCAGATTTGAAATTTGAAGGGAAGCAAGATGCTTACAAATGAAAATAATGTGGTGTATGCATATCAATCATTTTCAGTTTTGTTGTTGGCAACTAGCACTTCTGAAATCCCTTTGCTTATTACAAGTTTAATGAAACTTAAAAGGACATGAAACCCAGAATTTTTCTTCTATGATTCAGATCGAGCAAAACATTTTAAACTACTTTCCAATGTACTTTTTTTTTTTTAAATGAAATTAGCTTTATTATTTTGGTATTATTTGTTGAAGGAGCAACAATGCACTACTGGAAGATAGCTGAACATATTGGGTGAGCAAATGACAAGAGGCATATATTTGCAGCCACCAATCAGCAGCTAGCTCCCAGTAGTGTATTGCTGATCCTACCTATGCATGCTTTTCAACAAAGGAAACCAACAGAACATAGACATAAATAGTAAAGTTGTTTTAAGATTGCATGCTCTATCATGAAAGGTTAATTTTAGCTTTACTGTCCATTTAAATTTTTAATGTATTGTTGCATTTGCTTCTATGACTTTTTTTTATCATTTTTTGCTAGTGTAGCTGAACAAAACATAAGTTTAGGGAATTGCGTATGAGTAATGAGAAAAGTGCAAGACTCAGTAAAACATAACGAACAATGGCACTTAGAAAATGGGACCAAATGTAATTAAGACCTGGCATTATAATGGTTATGAGCCCTGCACCCCTCCAATTTACAGAGTGCACTTGCATGACCACTATAATTCCTTAAGGCTGTGACACACTGAGAGGGGCTCGGCGCACAGCGTGTGTCCTGCCTTTTCATCTCTGCGCACTCAGCCACGTCAGGTTGCATAGCTGAGCACTCAGAATTGAAATATTCGAACTTCAGAAGCGATGCGCCACGGTGCGAAGCAGCTGCTTCACCTCGCACCGCATCGCTTACATTGTGTCACAGCCTTTATGCTGTACTGACAGATGCAGCATACAATGTATAAGAAAACATAAGGGCCAGTTGGGTTAAATCTTTGCTGAAGTGAAAGGAATAGGAAAGTCAAATTTAAACTTGCAGGATTCAGAAGGAGCATGCAATTTTAAAATATGTTTAAATTGCCCTTCTATTTTCAAATGTGCTTAGTTCTCTTGGTATCCTTTGTTGAAAAAGAATACACACAATTAGAATACGCATTCTATCTAAATCATGAAAGAAAATGTTGGGGTTTCCTGTCCCTTTATTTGTTAATGTATTCCATGCAGTCAAGTGCTAAATTATGTGTACCAGGCAATCAAGGAGTTCAAACACAGCTGCATATGCTTCTAGAAATCAAAGTTTAGATCACTGATGTGAGTTTGTTGACCGATCGATTGCCCATGTGTCTTAATTGCAACAAAAGGGTTAAACATTTTACATTAGTAGATGTTGGCCAGGCAGAGCCCAGTTCAACTGACGCTATACAAGCAGAGTAGACACCTGCAAGACACCATTTCCTCTGCCCTTCATGTCTGTGCACAGGGAACGTTACACTCACCGTGACAAGTTTAAGTAGTAACAATCAAATTAAGTTATATTAGAGGGGAATCAGTAGGTGGTGAAAGAAAAAAAGACCACTTTGAGAAACAAATATGCTATGTATTTAATAATAGAACTGACTGAAGGAACCAGCCATTCAAATCATAATCTATACTGGTGGTCCTAAGAACTGGTGGTTGTTATGCCCATAAATAAATTTAAAAAAAAAATCTTATGGCGGAGTCATGGCAGCCCTTTTCAGAGCTCCGTAGTTGTCGCAGCTCTTAATCTAAATAACAGGCAAGTGAATACCTTATACTTGTGCAGATCCTAAGATCTAAACTTGGTGCTACCCGTGAGAGAGTTCCTCCGTGATTTTTGGAGCAGAGTGAGTTCTCAGCAGCAGATTTTGACAGTGATCCATTATTCACGGAGCTGGCTGCCGCCATCTTGGATTTGCCCCAGAGAGGTTTGCCGTATATAATAGCAGGCTAACAGTCCCTAGCAGCTGAGGTGAGGGTATCCGAGGTGGTGTGGGGAGATCCACTGGAGTTGTATCACGCTATCGGCCAAAATCACTAGATGCAGATTGTCTGACACCGCAATCTGGTAGGCCCACGTCGTTCCTGAAATACTGTTAAGAGGAGTAATTTCATCTGCAGGAGATTTATACATGTAAACAGGTACTTACACGCTGAGACATCACAATTATAAATATATATGGAAGACAGGCAGGCTGAATAGCATCTTTCTAGGTGCCTGAGAAAAGGTACAGATATATTTTGAAAAAGGTTGGAGACGGTTTTGTTCCAAATATAATTTCCCACATATTAGTGAAGTTCCCCCGCGAAGTCCTGATTTGTGGTCTTACTAAAAGGATCTGGGGAGTTGCAGGTGGCTGCCAGCAATCCATTCTATTGAGCACTCCGCAGGGGGCCTTTATATCCTGAGATCACTTAGACCTGGGGATTCACTTTCTTCCCATAACAAGACCACAACATGGCTTCTAAGAAAGGGCCTAAAATAGATAAACAAAACAAATCTTCGCAGTCCACCCCTTCTGTGTCCACATTTTTTTCAAGCTTCAGAGAACTCAGAGTTACCACAGTCTCAAGGAGAATCTATTACAGAATTTCAAACAAATTCCTTGTCCTCAAAACTTTACCCTCTAGATGCGCTGCAGTCACAGATTGCAGGCCTCCCAACAAAAACTGATCTGGAATCTTTAAAAGCCTTTATTAGGGGCGAAATGAATGACCTTAAGAAAGACCTCACTGAAATGGGATCATGTATTGACTACCTTGAAGAGGGTCAGGACACACTAAATAAAATGGTGAGTTCTAATACCACTCAACTATCTATACAAGATGCCATGCTACAATCACTCAATGACAAGATTGAGGATCTGGATAACCATGGTAGACGTAATAACTTAAGGGTCAGAGGTATACCAGAAGATATTACGCTAGACTTACTTAGATCCTATCTTAGGGACCTCTTCCAATTTCTGACTTCGAGATCAACACCACTTCAGACTGATGAAATCGAGAGAGCCCATAGGGCCCTTAGACCCCTCGCCAAGTCACCACTGCCACCAAGAGATGTTATCCTGTGATTTTTGAGGTTCTCCACTAAAGAAGAAATTTGGCATGCCGCCAGATCAAGGCAAACTATACCCTTCAATGGCCATAATCTCCAAATTTATCAAGATCTCAGCCCACAAATGGTTCAAAGGTGTAAAGAAGTTAGATTCATTACCAAGACACTTCAGGACCACAACATTAGATACCGTTGGGGCTTTCCATTTAGCTTAGTCATTAATCACAATGGTTCCCAAATTGTTTACAAGAACTTTTCTGACTTAGATAATCTGGCAAAGACTCTAAATATATCCTTCCCACTTCCACCAGACAATGTGCTTGGAATTTCAATGCAACAATTAGGCAAAAATCTGAGTGACCCCAAAGATCAACGTCCTCACTGGAACAGAGTTCAATCTAAACGTAGAAAAATAGGACTAGCTCCACCAGAAGATGCTTGAATAGGAGATACATCAGCCTGAGGGAGTTTCAGGATTACAAGTTTTTCGGCTCATGTTGCAATGATCATATGTGATGGGCTGGGGATACCACAATTCTACACTGTATCCTTATTTTGTTTTTGCATTATTACTTTAGGATGTTAATCTCTTTGCCGACCACCCATTGTGTGGGCTACTATGACTAAATATATGCTTGTAATCTTTGACACCATTTACCGTTATGGGACCTGTCACAATATACTTAACATATCAAGAAATATCACTCAACTCTGACCTAAAATATCTTTCAATATAAATAGAGCTCAACACGACAACACTCTTCCCCCTGTCATAGTTTATATCAAGGTTAATATACTCATAGTTTACTGTTATGTTGCTCACTTTGTTGTAAGTCTAGTTACTGTTTCTATAATGTTCTATTTTGTGTCCTTATTTATGTGCCAACCATTGATCTACATATTATATGACTGTACCTTTTCATGGTAAATTGCTTATTCCCTACTAGTTTACCATGTTAGCACAATCATGTGATGTTAAAATATTGTCACATAATGTCAAGGGGCTTAATATCCCACAAAAATGCTCTGTAGCTCTTAGAGACTACAGGAGACTTTTAAAGCCAAATTATTATGTTGCAGGAGAACCATTTTAGAAAGGGGCGCGAACCATATTTAACTTTCAAAAAATTTGGTCAAGCTTACTTTGCCTCCAACATCACTAAACACAATGGGGTATGCAATTTAATTTCTCCCTTTTAAACTTCATTCAGTTACCAGAGACAAAATGATCACGTTAGTCAACATATATGCCCCGAACTTTGACCCCTCCAGGTTCTTTCAAAACATCTGCAACAAAATACTTGAGGTCACTAAAGGTGGCCTGGTTGTGGGTGGGGACTTCAATGTTGCTTTGGATCCTACTATTGATTGCTCATCAGGTGGGTCATCACTACCCAAAAAAACTCTAAACTTAATAAAATCTAACTTGACTAAATTGGCTATCCATGACGCATGGCGCATACAACATCCCAACACCAAAGATTATACCTTCTTCTCACATCCTCATCAAACTTATTCTAGACTTGATTATTTAATGATTGATGTTACTAGCTTAGCCCATATTAATCTAACAGACATATCCCCCATTACATGGTCTGACCATGCTATGATTAGCTGCACCATGCGATGGTCTTCGCTACTACTGGAGGATAGAATTTGGAAACTAGATGAATCTTTAATCAAAGACCCCATGATTAAACTCCAACTTTCTAGAGCCATCAATGAATATTTTAAATTAAATAACACACCATAAATCAGCGCACAGCCTATTTGGAATGCACATAAATGTGTCATTCGGTGGGAGAATTTATAGCACTGAAATCTGCTAAACTCAAAGGACAAAATGCTTATCTATCATCTCTTTTAGCTGACCTAAATAAACTACAAGATATCCATAAAAGATTCCCTAAGGAGCGTTCCCTTCTAGATAGCCTGGAACATAAGAGACAACTGCTAAATCTTCACCTAGGCTTAGAATCTAAACGTAACGCTTTGTTTTTAAAAAAAACTTCTATGAGGGTGCTAACAAGCAGGGGAAGCTCCTGGCCAGGCAACTTAAAAAAAATATACGTAACCGATATATCCTGGATATACAGGATGATTCTGGGAAACAATTCAAAATTCAAAAGATATAGCAGATAAATTCAGACAATATTATGAATCATTATATAACCTTAATCAGTCTCTACCTCCTCCGACTGAACTTGCGGTCCAGGAATACCTATCACAACTGAATTTGCCCACTCTAACCATAGAACAAAGAGATAAATTGGATGTCCCCCTCTCCATCAAAGAACTTCTAATAGCAATAAAATCTTTAAAGGGTGAGAAGGCACCGGGCCCTGATGAATTTGGTAATGATTACAATATCTCCTTTCGGGAGTCCCCAGCCCCTCACCTCTTGGCATACTTTCATAGTATAGAAGGAAACACACACTTCCCTCCTTCAGCCCTCCAAGCAAATATTACATTAATCCCCAAACCAAATAAATCTGTTACATAAATCACCAACTACCGCCCTATTTCTCTTTTAAATTCTGATGTCAAGCTATTTGCAAAAATATTAGCAAACAGACTAAATTTAATCCTCCCACAATTGATACACCAGGATCAGGTTGGTTTTGTCCCTTTCCGTGAAGCTAAGGACAATACAATCCGTAACCTTCATCTACTATGGAATGCCAAAAAAGAACATATTCCTTTCATTTGGATATCCACAGACACGGAAAAGGCCTTCGACCGTGTCAGTTGGCCTTTTCTTCAAGCTACATTACAGGCCTTCGGAATAGGGAACACAATGCTACATAGAATCTTTTCGCTCTATGATTCCCCGAGTGCCAGAATATTTCTTAATGGCACTCTGTCTCAGCCGTTTCAAATCACTAATGGCACTAGACAGGGATGCCCTCTGTCCCCCCTGCTTTTCACATGCCTCATAGAATTGTTAGCGACTAAAATAAGGAATAATAGGGAGATTACAGGCATTCGCTTAAAAGGAGAGGAATACACAGTGTCCTTGTTCGCGGATGATATCCTTTTTTCCCTATCAAACCCAGTAGAATAGATTCCCCCTTTGTTAAAAGAATTAGACTCTTTCAATAAACTTTCAAATTTTGCAATTAATAGATCTAAATCAGAAATATTAGGAATAGAGCTTGCCCCGTAAAACCGAGCAGCAGATCTCCAAAATGTGTCCGTTCCAATGGTGTAAGGATTCCCTGCGTTATTTAGGCATTCAATTAGCAGATAACTTTGAAGCAATATTTAAACTAAATTATGTGCCCATTATAACAGCTCTGATGAGTGACTTGTCATCCTGGAGTGGGAGGAAGCTTTTCTGGTTAGGCAGCATCAACACCATTAAAATGAATGCCTTCCCAAGACTTCTATACATACTACAAAACACTTCCCATACCCTTACCCCATAATTATATAACCCAAATCCAACAACTATTTAGTTCCTTTATTTGGAACAGATGTCCCCTAGGATCATTAAAGACATTATGTCACGATTTCCAGCTCAGGGTGGATTGGGCGTACCGCTTATCAGCTCTAATAGGCAGTCCGTTTTTCTCCAAAGAGTTTTAGACTGGTGAATACATAAGGAACAAAAGAGATGGGTCTCTTTAGAAGAGAACCTCAACCCATCCCTGCACCTTCCTTCCACTTGTTGGTTTCCAAGCCCCATACGTGGGACTGACCAGATGGCCAACCCAATTACTAAGGAAACGCTAAAAGTTTGGAACATTGTAAATTGGTTAAATCCCTAACTCTCGTCCTGCCCAGGTCCATTAACATCACTCTATTACAATGGTGAATTCTCCATGAAAGACCTGTATAATCATTTACCTAGTAACACATCCATAACAGACATATCCATACAGGATCTGGTGGTCAATGAATCAGTCTGCACTCAAGAACAATTAATAACAAATAGTCACTCGTGGGCTAACAATTGGTTTTCCTATAGGAGGGTTCACCACTATATCACAACCCATCGACACTCCAAGAACCTGACCCGTCCCTTAACTAACCTAGAAAAATTATTTAACTCCAATCCACCAATTAAACACAGACTTTCGCTTATCTTCAAGATTGTTACTCAGCCTCCCCCGGGCAACTTACCACACTCAATTGAGTCTTGGGAGAGAGAACTAGGGATAATTATAACTCTACAGACTGCAACAAATATATTTCAAAATGTAAAATCATCCTCCTCCTCTTCCTCCATACTTGAGATAAATTATAAAATCCTACATTGCTGGTACTTGACCCCTAGGAGGCTATATAGACTATTCCCAAATGCTAGTAATCGATGTTGGAGGTGTGGCCATGTGGGTAGTGGCATGAGTCATATGTGGTGGTGGTGTTCTCAGGTTAACATACTATGGAGGGAGGTCATCACAGAAATTGAGGGTATTTCTCCTGTTAAGTGTGGTCAGTCCACGGGTCATCATTACTTCTGGGATATTAACTCCTCCCCAACAGAAAGTGCAAGAGGATCACCCAAGCAGAGCTGCTATATAGCTCCTCCCCTCTACGTCACACCCAGTCATTCTCTTGCACCCAACTAATAGATAGGATGTGTGAGAGGACTGTGGTGATTATACTTAGTTTTTATATCTTCAATCAAAAGTTTGTTATTTTAAAACAGCACCGGAGTGTGTTGTTCCTTCTCAGGTAGAATTTGAAGAAGAATCTACCTGAGTTTTTTGTATGATTTTAGCCGGCGTAGTTAAGATCATTTTGCTGTTCTCGGCCATTCTGAGGAGTGAGGTAAACTTCAGATCAGGGGACAGCGGGCAGGTTCACCTGCAAAGAGGTATGTAGCAGTATATTATTTTCTGAGGAATGGAATTGACTGAGAAAATACTGCCAATACCGACATAATGTAAGTTCAGCCTTAAATGCAGTAGTAGCAACTGGTATCAGGCTGTTATGTTTATATGTTTACACTTCAGTATTCTGGGGAATGGCACTTCACTGGGATAATACTGTATGCATAAAACTTTTAGCCTAACTTGCAGTGGGAACGACTAGCAGCAGGCTTTTTAATGACACTTCATTTTATTTGATGTTAAACGTTTTGCTGGCATGTTAAATTGTTTATTTATCTGAGGTACTGGGTGAAAAATTGTTTTGGGCACTGTTTTTCCACTTGGCTGTCGTTTATTTTAATTTAAGACAGTTTACTGATCCTCCCTCACTGTTGTGTGTGAGGGGGAGGGGCCTATTTTGGCGCTTTTACTACGCATCAGAAATTCAGTCACAAGTCTGTTTTCTTCCCTGCATGATCCGGATCGTCTCTACAGAGCTCAAGGGTCTTCAAAAATTATTTTGAGGGAGGTAATCACTCACAGCAGACCTGTGAGATTGTGCTTTGACTGTGATAAAAAACATTTATATTTTGTACATTTTTTCTGTTATTTAAGGGTTAGTTATCCATTACTAATGGGGGCAATCCTTTGCTAATTTGTGTTTTTACCGGGAAAAATTCGATTTGATAGTTTCTCCGGTTCATTGTTACTCAACTGTCATAATTTTTTTCTGTGCTTCTTAAAGGCACAGTACGTTTTTCATATTACTTGTAAATTGAGTTGAAAAGTATTTCCAAGTTTGCTAGTTTAATTGCTAGTGTGTTAAACATGTCTGACTCAGAGGAATATCTCTGTGCTATATGTGCTAAAGCCAAGGTGGAGCCCAATAGAAATTTATGTACTAATTGCATTGATGCTACTTTGAATAAAAGTCAATCTGTACAAATTGAACATCATTCACCAAACAACGAGGGGAAAGTTATGCCGACTAACTTGCCTCACGTGTCAGTACCTGCATCTCCCGCTCGGGAGGTGCGTGATATTGTGGCGCCGAGTACTTCAGGGCGGCCATTACAAATCACATTACAGGACATGGCTAATGTTATGACTGAAGTTTTGTCTAAATTACCAGAACTTAGAGGTAAGCGAGATCACTCTGGGGTGAGAACAGAGTGCGCTGATAATAATAGGGCCATGTCAGATACTGCGTCACAATTTGCAGAACATGAGGACGGAGAGCTTCAATCTGCAGGTGACGGATCTGATCCCAATAGAGTGGATTCAGACATTTCAAACTTTAAGTTTAAGCTAGAAAACCTCCGTGTACTGCTAGGGGAGGTACTAGTGGCTCTGAATGATTGTAACACCGTTGCAATCCCAGAGAAATTATGTAGGCTGGATAGATACTATGCGGTACCGGCGAGTACTGACGTATTTCCTATACCTAAGAGGCTTACAGAGATAATTACTAAGGAGTGGGATAGGCCCGGTGTACCCTTTTCCCCCCCTCCTGTATTTAGAAAAATGTTTCCAATAGACGCCACCACACGGGACTTATGGCAGACGGTCCCTAAGGTGGAGGGAGCGGTTTCTACTCTGGCTAAGCGTACCACTATCCCGGTGGAGGATAGCTGTGCCTTTTCAGATCCAATGGATAAAAAATTAGAGGGTTACCTTAAGAAAATGTTTGTTCAACAAGGTTTTATATTGCAACCCCTGGCATGTATTGCGTCTGTCACGGCTGCGGACGCTTTTTGGTCCGAGTCTCTGGAAGAGACCCTTGACTCAATAACTATAGATGAGATTTCAAATAAGCTTAAAACCCTTAAGCTAGCTAATTCATTTGTTTCAGATGCCGTAGTACATTTAACTAAACTTACGGCTAAGAATTCCGGATTCGCCATTCAGGCACGCAGAGCACTGTGGCTAAAATCCTGGTCAGCTGATGTTACTTCTAAATCTAAATTACTTAACATACCTTTCAAAGGGCAGACCTTATTCGGGCCCGGTTTGAAAGAAATTATCGCTGACATTACAGGAGGTAAAGGCCATGCCCTGCCTCAAGACAGAGCCAAACCAAGGGCTAGACAGTCTAATTTTCGTGCCTTTCGTAACTTCAAGGCAGGAGCAGCATCAACTTCCTCTGCCCCAAAGCAGGAAGGAGCTGTTGCTCGCTACAGACAAGGCTGGAAACCTAACCAGTCCTGGAACAAGGGCAAGCAGGCCAGAAAACCTGCTGCTGCCCCTAAGACAGCATGAATTGAGGGCCCCCAATCCGGGAACGGATCTAGTGGGGGGCAGACTCTCTCTTTTCACCCAGGCTTGGGCAAGAGATGTCCAGGATCCCTGGGCTTTAGAGATCATATCTCAGGGATATCTTCTGGACTTCAAAATTTCTCCCCCAAAAGGGAGATTTCATCTTTCAAGGTTGTCAACAAACCAAATAAAGAAAGAGGCGTTTCTACGCTGTGTACAAGATCTCTTATTAATGGGAGTGATCCACCCGGTTCCGCGGTCGGAGCACGGACAGGGGTTTTACTCAAATCTGTTTGTGGTTCCCAAGAAAGAAGGAACCTTCAGACCAATCTTGGATTTAAAGATCCTAAACAAATTCCTAAGAGTTCCATCGTTCAAAATGGTAACTATTCGGACAATCTTACCCATGATCCAAAAGGGTCAGTACATGACCACAGTGGATTTAAAGGACGCTTACCTTCACATACCGATTCACAAAGATCATTACCGGTATCTAAGGTTTGCCTTCCTAGACAGGCATTACCAGTTTGTAGCTCTTCCATTCGGATTGGCTACGGCTCCAAGAATCTTCACAAAGGTTCTGGGCGCTCTTCTGGCGGTTCTAAGACCGCGAGGAATTTCGTAAGCTCCGTACCTAGACGACATTCTGATACAAGCTTCAAGCTTTCAAACTGCCAAGTCTCATACAGAGTTAGTACTAGCATTTCTAAGGTCGCATGGGTGGAAGGTGAACGAAAAGAAGAGTTCTCTCTTTCCACTCACAAGAGTTCCCTTCTTGGGGACTCTTATAGATTCTGTAGAAATGAAGATCTACCTGACAGAAGACAGGTTAACAAAGCTTCAAAATGCTTGCCGTGTCCTTCATTCCATTCAACACCCGTCAGTGGCTCAATGCATGGAGGTAATCGGCTTAATGGTAGCGGCAATGGACATAGTACCCTTTGCACGCCTACATCTCAGACCGCTGCAATTGTGCATGCTAAGTCAGTGGAATGGGGATTACTCAGATTTGTCCCCTACTCTGAATCTGGATCAAGAGACCAGAAATTCTCTTCTATGGTGGCTTTCTCTGCCACATCTGTCCAGGGGGATGCCATTCAGCAGGCCAGATTGGACAATTGTAACAACAGACGCCAGCCTACTAGGTTGGGGCGCTGTCTGGAATTCTCTGAAGGCTCAGGGATCATGGACTCAGGAGGAGAGTCTCCTTCCAATAAACATTCTGGAATTGAGAGCAGTTCTCAATGCCCTTCTGGCTTGGCCCCAGTTAACAACTCGGGGGTTCATCAGGTTTCAGTCGGACAACATCACGACTGTAGCTTACATCAACCATCAAGGAGGGACAAGAAGCTCCCTAGCGATGATGGAAGTATCAAAGATAATTCGCTGGGCAGAGTCTCACTCTTGCCACCTGTCAGCAATCCACATCCCGGGAGTGGAGAACTGGGAGGCGGATTTCCTAAGTCGTCAGACTTTTCATCCGGGGGAGTGGGAACTTCATCCGGAGGTCTTTACCCAAATACTTCGACGTTGGGGCAAACCAGAGATAGATCTCATGGCGTCTCGACAGAACGCCAAGCTTCCTTGTTACGGGTCCAGATCCAGGGACCCGGGAGCGGTCCTGGTAGATGCTTTGACAGCACCTTGGACCTTCGGGATGGCTTATGTGTTTCCACCCTTCCCGATGCTTCCTCGATTGATTGCCAGGATCAAACAGGAGAGAGCATCGGTGATTCTAATAGCGCCCGCGTGGCCACGCAGGACCTGGTATGCAGATCTAGTGGACATGTCATCCTGTCCACCTTGGTCTCTGCCTCTGAGACAGGACCTTCTGATCCAGGGTCCTTTCAAACATCAAAATCTAATTTCTCTGAAGCTGACTGCTTGGAAATTGAACGCTTGATTTTATCAAAACGTGGATTTTCTGAGTCAGTAATTGATACCTTAATACAGGCTAGGAAGCCTGTTACCAGAAAGATTTACCATAAAATATGGCGTAAATATTTACATTGGTGCGAATCCAAGAGTTACTCATGGAGTAAGGTTAGGATTCCTAGGATATTGTCTTTTCTACAAGAAGGTTTAGAAAAGGGTTTGTCCGCTAGTTCCTTAAAGGGACAGATCTCAGCTCTGTCCATTCTTTTACACAAGCGTCTGTCAGAAGTTCCAGACGTTCAGGCTTTTTGTCAGGCTTTGGCCAGGATTAAGCCTGTGTTTAAAACTGTTGCTCCACCATGGAGTTTAAACTTAGTTCTTAACGTTTTACAGGGTGTTCCGTTTGAACCCCTTCATTCCATTGATATCAAATTGTTATCTTGGAAAGTTCTGTTTTTAATGGCTATTTCGTCGGCTCGAAGAGTCTCTGAGTTAGCGGCCTTACATTGTGATTCTCCTTATCTGATTTTTCATTCAGACAAGGTAGTTCTGCGTACTAAACCTGGGTTCTTACCTAAGGTGGTCAATAATAGGAATATCAATCAAGAGATTGTTGTTCCATCATTGTGTCCTAATCCTTCTTCAAAGAAGGAACGACTTCTACACAATCTAGATGTAGTCCGTGCCCTGAAATTTTATTTACAGGCAACTAAAGATTTTCGACAAACTTCTTCCCTGTTTGTCGTTTATTCTGGACAGAGGAGAGGTCAAAAAGCTTCTGCTACCTCTCTCTCTTTTTGGCTTCGTAGCATAATACGTTTAGCTTATGAGACTGCTGGACAGCAGCCTCCTGAAAGAATTACAGCTCATTCTACTAGAGCTGTGGCTTCCACTTGGGCCTTTAAGAATGAGGCCTCTGTTGAACAGATTTGCAAGGCTGCAACTTGGTCTTCTCTTCATACTTTTTCCAAATTTTACAAATTTGACACTTTTGCTTCTTCGGAGGCTGTTTTTGGGAGAAAGGTTCTTCAGGCAGTGGTTCCTTCCGTATAATGATCCTGCCTGTCCCTCCCGTCATCCGTGTACTTTAGCTTTGGTATTGGTTTCCCAGAAGTAATGATGACCCGTGGACTGACCACACTTAACAGGAGAAAACATAATTTATGCTTACCTGATAAATTCCTTTCTCCTGTAGTGTGGTCAGTCCACGGCCCGCCCTGTGTTTTATGGCAGGTCAAAATTTTTAAATTATACTCCAGTCACCACTGCACCCTTTAGCTTCTCCTTTCTCGTTGGTTCTCGGTCGAATGACTGGGTGTGACGTAGAGGGGAGGAGCTATATAGCAGCTCTGCTTGGGTGATCCTCTTGCACTTCCTGTTGGGGAGGAGTTAATATCCCAGAAGTAATGATGACCCGTGGACTGACCACACTACAGGAGAAAGGAATTTATCAGGTAAGCATAAATTATGTTTTTTCAGACACTTTTGCCAATGGACCCTTTGATATGGCTACTAAATAAATCCATCAAACTTCCCCAGAGGCACTTCCACCAATTTTTGACTATCATGATAAATAGTCTGAAGGCTCTTATCGCTAAGGGTTGGAAATCCCCTTTAGTTCCCACTTTGCCAGAATGTAGATTTAAGGTATCAAACTTAATAGAATTAGAGGAATATAGGGCATTTAAATTAGGAACTAGGGAACAATTTGCTGACATACAATGCACCTGGGAATGCTACTTACATAACCTTTCAAGCTGTCTCCCTTAGATGAAGAATTAAATGCGCTCCTTTTACTCTTATATAGTTATTTCAGATTTCTAGAGGTACGAGACACGAATATTTTGGCAGAAAATGTATGTTTGGTTTTCATGTGGACACTAAGGTTTAATGTCATTGCTAGATTTATCATTATGTAACTAAAGAAAAAATTTACATAAGCCAATAGGATTGAGCTTGCATTCTATTGGCTGATTGGAACAGCCAATAGAATGCAAGCTCAATCCTATTGGCTGATTGAATCAGCCAATAGGATTTTTTCTACCTTAGGGACGACATCTTGGATGATGTCACTTAAAGGTACCTTCATTCATCGTTAGTCCGTCGGATGAAGAGGATGCTCCGCGTCGGATGTCTTGAAGATGGACCCGCTCCGCGTCAGCTGGATAAAGATAGCACTTCGCCTGCCTTGGATGAAGACTTCTCCCGGCTTCGTTAAGGACTTCGGCCCGGTTGGATGAAGACTTCTGCCGCTTCCTTGAGGATGGATGTCGGATCTTCAGAACATCTTCAGGGGGTTAGTCTTAGGTTTTTTTAAGGGTGTATTGGGTGGGTTTTATTTTTAGGTTAGGGACTTTGTGTCTGCAAAATAGCTAACTGCCCTTTTAAGAGCAATGCCCATCCAAATGCCCTTTTCAGGGCAATGGGGAGCTTAGGTTTTTTTAGATAGTATTTTATTTGGGGGGTTGTTTGTGTGGGTGGTGGGTTTTACTGTTGGGGGTGTTGTTTGTATTTTTTTTTTTTTTTTTAAACTTTATTTATAATCCAGATCCATCACAACACGGAAGTCATAGTATGTAATACATCAGAATTTACATTTTAAGATACAGAAAGGGAATTCGACGCCCCTCTTCCCCCACAGTCCGGGGGAAAGAGCCTTCCCAAAATAAGATATCTCCATACTGAGATGTTAATCTGTTTTTTTCCATTTTTTTAAAGCATCAAGTAACTAATACAAACCATAAACAGTAAACAAACCTATCAAATCAAGTCGAATCAGGACCTTCCACTCCGGGGGGGGGGGGGGTAGGGATAGATTTGGGGAGGGGGGGGGGGGACTGAGCTCCCTGGCACTTATGTCAAAGAGAATTTAAGGGCTACTAAGCAGCTATGCGTATGTGGTCAGGTTGGCTGAGGGGGGGGGGCGGGGACAGAGAAAGACACCAGTTCCCTCTCAGATTTTCCTCCATGATAAATGTTGAATTGCGAAAAGGATAAAGTATTCTATGTCTTACTTGTGGAGAGATGTACAGTAAATAAGGTTCCCATTTATACATATAAGATTTTATTCTTTTATCAAGATCTCCCTGTACGTCCGCCTGCTCCACCAAAACCTGAGTATGTATTGCCCCCAACAGTTTCTTGAAGGGTGGGGCCTTATCCCTTACCCAATACTGCATGATTAGTCGCCTAGAGAGCAGAATCACAGAATTCAGAAATTTCTGATGTTGGGATGTAATCCCCAGGTCTGTCAGAAAAATAATGGTGGAGGGAGTTAAAGCTATCTCTTGCTGGAGTACTCTCTGGAGCCAAAACTGAACTTTACCCCACAGTCTTTTTATTTTGGGGCAGTCCCATATTAAGTGTGTGAGATCAGGTGATGCAAAGGAGCACTTGTTACACTTATCTACTGCCTGAGGGGCCCACCTTAGTCTTAGTTTAGGGAGGATATATGCCTGATGTATTAGTTTAGTGTGTGCCTCTCTAGAATAAGCTGAAAGGGTAGCTGCCCTAACTCTCTGAAAGCTATCTTCGATCTCTTGTGCCGTAATCTGTATGTCTCTTGTCCCTTGCCATTTGTTGTGTATTGTTTGAAGGACAGGTTGTTCTAAGTGACTTGTGATTTCGTTATATATGCGGGTTATGGAATATGATCCTTGTTTCGTCATGCGGACTAGTCTGTCCACGCCAGAACTTACTTTAGTAAGCCGATTGTCTAAGATGAGAGCCCTGACAAAGTGCCTACACTGAAAATATGCGAACATGGTATCAGCGGGGATAGCAAAGGTATCTCTCAGTTCCTGGAAAGGGAGAACCTGAAGCGTGTTAGGATTGATAATTTGTGCAATAGAGGTCAGGCCAGAGGCCCTCCATTTCTGAAAGGCCCTGGTGGTGAAACCAGGTATGAACGTAGGGTTTCCCTGTATGGGCAGATATTTGGTCACTTTGTGATCACTACCCCAGAATCGACATAGCCTGTGCCATGCTCTCAGCGGGTCTCTAAACAGTATGTTCTGAGAAATGTGATGAGGTAAGGCAGACAAGGTAGAGTGTGGGAGGTAGGCCAAATTCAGCGGTGACGCACAGTCCGCCTCTACAGCATGGCTGAAGTATTCAGATCCGGCCAACCAGCCAAGCACCAACTCAGTTAGTGTTGCCCAATTGTACCACTGTATGTTCGGAAACCTAAGTCCCCCCACCCCCAGTGGCATAGAGAGTCTGGTGGTGTTGATCCTATGCTTTTTTTGGTTCCACACAAAGGAGGCAAAAGTAGAAGAGATTACCTGTATGTCCTTGTTGTGGAGCAGAAGAGGGAGCATTTGCAAGGGATACAAGATCTTTGGTAGTATTATCATTTTCAATAAATGAATTCTACCGTGAAGGGAGAGGGGGAGACCCCTCCAACCTCGGATGGTGTTCTGTGAACTAAGTATAACTTTTGGGATATTAAGTTGATAAATCTTTGTGGGGTCTACATGTAAGTGAATCCCCAAATACTTAAAAGACCCGTCCGTGACCTTGAGACTCGTGTTCTGTAGGGAGCTGCCTCCCTGGTTTTGAAGCCAAGTGACTTCAGATTTGTCTTCGTTTATTTTGTATCCAGTAAAGGTACCAAAGTTTGTCATTACTTGTAATATTTGAGGAACGTTAAGATCAGGGTTGCTAATATACAACAAGAGGTCATCAGCAAACAATGAGATATGTAGACACTGTGCGTGCAGTTTAAGTCAAGCACAGTGTTGTCGGATATAGCAAGCCAGCGGCTCAATGGCAAGATCGAATAGGAGCGGGGACAATGGGCAACCTTGCCTTGTGCCCCTTTCTAGCTTAAAGGAAGGGGAGAGACCACCATTGATAATAATGGATGCCGAGGGTGAATTATATAGTCTACGTACAGCATCCAAGAAGTGGCCTGTGATACCAAAGTTAATAAGCGTAGTGTATAAGTGATCCCACTCCACCCTGTCGAACGCCTTCTCGGCGTCGACAGAGAGGAAGCAGGCATCCTGTAGTGAGGCATCTGACCGGTTATGTCGGGCTTGATGGTATTGTGCTATGACTGCCAGTGCTTTGCGTAAATTGATAACTGATGATCTGTGTTTGACAAAACCCGTCTGGTCTGGGTGGACCAGCAGTGGCAGAACATCTGCTAGCCGATTAGCGAGGATTTTGGTCATTAACTTATAGTCCCCATTCAATAAAGAAATCGGCCTATAAGAAGACGGCAGAGTCGAATCTCTATCCGGTTTGGGAATGACGCATATGTTGGCATCGGTAAATCTAGAGTCCGGTACAGACTTCCCTGCTAAGTAGTCTGAAAAAAGCTTTGCCAAAGTGGGCGCTATCGCCGGGCATAAGATTTTATAATATTCTGCGGGGAGACCGTCAGGTCCCGCCGCCTTCCCTAGTTTAATGCTTCGTATGGTATTCACAACTTCTTGTATTTGAATAGGGGCATTAAGCGTAGCCAATTGTTCCTGGGTCATGGTGGGGACGGTGACATTGCGCCAGAATGACTGTTTATTCTGTTCTGATATGTCCTGCTTAGTGTATAGTTTAGTGTAGTATGCCACAAACTCTTTCATAATCGTAGGAGTGTCATCACAAAGGCCCTTATCTGTAATGATTGCTGGAATGTTAGATCTAGGGGTGACCACTTTGACCATGTTTGCCATTATTTTCCCTGCCTTGTTCCCGTACCTGTAGAATCGTCCCTGCCTGTGCAATGTGTGTATGTTATCTACCATTTGGATATGGGTGTCTCTTTCTTGCTTCAAGTTGTAATAGTGTTGCCTCGATTGGCTGGTCGGGTGTTGCAGATATGTATTATATGCATCTGTGAGATTTCTTAGCATTTGATCAGTGAGTCTCTTAGTCTGTTTCTTATGATGTGAAGTGTATGCTGTAATTCTCCCCCTTATCACAGCCTTTGAGGCATGCCAAAAGAGATCCGTGTTGTCGTGGTGTTGGGCGTTATCTGCATCATAGTCTATCCAGTATGCAAGCAAGTTCTGGCGGAAATCTACATTGTTGTAAAGATGAGAAGGAAACCTCCATGTTTTGTGTAAATTATCGGCGGGGGTAAAGTCCAGCACCAGTGTGATAGGGGCGTGATCTGATATGGTGATGGGTTGTATTTTAGTATAGGGTATAAAAGGGGTGAGAGCAGGAGACGTGAGGAAGTAGTCAATCCTGGACAACGTGTGGTGTGATTTAGACATACAGGTGTAGTCCCTAACCTCTGGATTACGCAATCTCCATAAATCAACCAATCCCAAGCCCTCCTTAAGCCTTAAAGTAATTTTAGATTCAATTTTCTGTCGCTGAGAGCCCTGTTTTATGCTAGAGGGTTGTGATGGGTTTATAAATCTATCGAGAGGGGATATTTGGGCCATGTTGAAGTCCCCTCCCAAGAGGATTTGAGAGCTATTACGTTTAGTTAGGAGTGATTGAATCTGGGACCAAAAGTGGGGAGAGAGACTATTCGGCCCATAGACACTGCAAAGTGTATAGGTTTTGGAAGATACATGCAAACTAGTGATGATATACCTTCCCTGCACGTCGATATGTGTATCTGTAAGCACTATTGGTAACCCTTTCCTGACCAGTATCGCTACCCCCTTTTTTCTGCCTGTCGTTGGCGTGTTTATAACTTGACCCACCCATCTAACCTTCAGCTTAGCGTGCTCTTCCTGTGTCAAGTGGGTTTCTTGCAACAGTGCAATATCTGCGTGGATTGAGTTGAGGTAGTGGAGTATCTTGCTTCTTTTAGCTGGAGAGGTGATACCTCCAACATTCCAAGATACTACATTATAGCGCTGCGCCATTGTCTAATGAAAGTATGGAATGTTCCTGCAGCTCTGCTATTCTGAGGTGCGGTCTGTGGAGCAGGCGAATCAACAGGATAAAACATGGGTACCTTAAGGTATGAGGAGAAATGTGGTATGGGGAGGGCATGATATCAATTTGTGCCAGGGAGTTGTACTCACGAATTAGCCAGATGGGAGAGAGTCGGAAAGCCAAACCAGAAGGTTTCCATGTGTCAAGGATTGCGTGGTGTGGGGACCCTCCAGAGTGGAGGAGCATCTGTTGCTGGAGGAAGAGACACAAAAGCATTAGTGCATCACATAACATTGACACTGTAGGCAAAACACACAAACATAACAGACAAGTTCCACCCAGAAACCAGCAGACTTCATCAGCCTGAGAAAGCGGTTGGAGACCCTGCTTTAACATAAGAGTATCCTGGTAGCAGGTTTGGCACCTAACAAAGAGCATGTCAATCTCAGCATAAACATAAACATCCTTAAGGACACATGTAATAGTAACAAAAAGAGATAAAGAAATGGTTAGGCAAACATGGGCTAGGAGCCTGAAATATCTCTCCGTTACGGATAAGGGGGAGTGGGGTTCTACTTGGCCGGGAGTACTGTAATTAGAATTAAAGCCACTTTGGGCCTTTTCCCAGGCTGTTTGAATATTGGGTATAGAAGGTTTAAAGCAAGGGCAGGGAAGCTTGTCAGCCCTGTTAGAGGATAGGGACCCCATGCATGGCTTAATTTTAAAACCTGGGAGGAGAAAAAATGCTATCCCTCTACCTTTATGTGGGGAGGGGGTTAGTGTCAGACCTGGGAGACAAAAAGCATAAATTACTGTCTTCGAAAATGCATGCAGAACATAACTTGTAACACAAAACAAGATAACATTGAGGAACCAAACCAGTATCTCCCCAAAATGTATAAGTTTGGTCTTCATGAACCAAGAAGTGGGAGAATGTATATGCCCCCATAGCATAGATCCTGGGAGTTTCTGTAGTTCCCACATGGGCCTTTCATGCAGTTCAGTATGCCTGAGATTAGTCCCAGTTACTCTTTCTGCCACTGGGCATGTTGCAGCACTCCATCCCTCCATTATGTAACGGAGAGCTTGGAGAAAATTGAGGCTGAAAAGAAATTCTTCTATGTTCAGTGTACATCTCGTTGGTCATCTTTATCTCTATCAAGGTATGCTTGCAGATCTTTGGGGGAACTGAAAAACTTGGGACCAGCTGGTGTTTGCAGTCTTAATTTAGCAGAATATAGCAGTGAAGCCTGTCTCCCCTCCTTGTGAAGTCGAGAGCACAGTGGAGCGAATTCTTTCCCGGAGTTTGGTAACCTCTGCAGAAAAGTCCTGAAAAATCAATATTTTCTTTCCTTCAAAAATCAAATCTCCCGTATGAGCCCTATAAGCTCGCAATAGTGCGAGTTTTTCCTGGTAGTTGAGGCACTTATAAATCACTTGGCGTGGGCGAGAATTTAAAGTCTCAAGGCCTCTATCCGGGCCTATGCGATGGGCTCGCTCTATGTCAAGGGGTAAGTGATCTGGGTTCATTTTCAGCAGTTTAGGAATGGTTAAAGCGGTAAACTCAAGCAAATCTTTGTTTTTCACTGTTTCAGGTACACCCACCATTCGGAGATTGTTCCTCCGACTCCGATTTTCGAGGTCGTCTACCTATTCTTGCAAGATTTGGTTTTGGCGTTGTAGCTGCCTTACTGAGGTAGAGGTTGATTCTTGTCTGTCTTCTACATCTGACACACGCTGCTCCACGTGGGACATTCTGGTAGAGAATTGGCGTATTTCGCTGGTCAATGTGTCTACCCCAGCCTGAAGGGACTCCATCTTCGGTAGAAAGAAGGACTTAAGTTCCTGGAGGAGAGCAGAGGAGTCAGATGTGATCACATGTGAGGATTTGGGAGAGGGTGGGGATTCAGTATGTAATTCTGGTGCAGGCCTCTTCTTATCTGCTTGCTTATGCCTGGATGTCATTTTGTCAGCCAGTGTGTTTGATACAGGCTTAAAGTAATGATCTAGCTTCATGCAATCCCTGCACTAATTTGCTTACAGTATAGACAAAGTTCTCTTGTTAAGAGTGTGAGAGTCCTCTTAGTGGCAGCATCAGCCCACGTATCAGCAAGCCAGAAGGAACAAACTCCCCTTCAATGATCTTAATACAAGTGTTTCATGAGACAACCATTTTTTTCTTTTTTAATCTGTTGTTAGTAAACGTTCAGCATAATATGTCATATGTTGCACAATAAATGCTTTGAAACAATGTCCCGTTGATTGTGTGATACTTCTTTTATTGTGAGCTGTATAGTCCAGACAGAAGAAGTGTTCCCAATCTCCCACAAATGTAAGTCTTTAGGGGTGTACCTCTGATAAAAAACCTCTGAATGTGCGTGAATGTGCGTGTATCAGGTTTTACACGGTCTCCTGCATGTATCAATACCTCCGTTCTTGCACTTGTTATGTTTATGCACTGCTCATGGGGCTAAGATGCATTCAGTAGGGCTTGTACTCACTCCCTCCGGTAACATGCAGCGACGAGGAATGTCCCCTGGTAGCCGGGTAGCAGCCGGTTCCAATGCGATGCTAGCGTGGGCCGCACTCCAAGATGGCGCCCGCGGTTTGCGCTTCGTTGCGCACTTTCGTTCCTTCCAGGGACTAGGGCGATATTCGGCCCTTCACACTTTCTAGTCCGTTGGGGCTAGGGTCCAGATAATACCCCAACAAGGATGGCGTGTGTGGGTAGCAGAGACCGGCAGTTTTTTTTGGCTTAAACGCAGCACAATCGGAGGAGCTCTTTCACTATGCTGCCGGTCTGTAGCTCCGCCCCGTTTGTATTTTTTTTTACAGGTAAAAGAGCTGATTACTTTGGTGCAATGCCCCGCAAAAGGCCCTTTTACGGGCTATTGGTAGTTTTGTTTAGGCTAGGGTTTTTTTTATTTTGGGGGGGCTTTTTTTATTTTGATAGGGCTATTAGATTAGGTGTAATTAGTTTAAATATCTGTAATTTGTTTATTAGTTTCTGTAATTTAGTGTTTGTTATTTTGTACTTTAGCTAATTTAATTTAATTAATTTAATTGTATTTAATTTAGTAAATTTATTTAATTATAGTGTAGTGTTAGGTGTTAGTGTTACTTAGGTTAGGTTTTATTTTACAGGTACTTTTGTATTTATTTTAGCTAGGTAATTATTAAATAATTAATAACTATTTAATAACTATTCTACCTAGTTAAAATAAATACAAACTTGTAAAATGAAAATAAACCCTAACCTAGCTACAATGTAACTATTAGTTATATTGTAGCTAGCTTAGGGTTTATTTTATAGGTAAGTATTTAGTTTTAAATAGGATTAATGTAGTTAATGATAGGAATTTTATTTAGACTTATTTAAATTATATTTAAGCTAGGGCGTTTTAGGGTTAGACTTAGGTTTAGGGGTTAATACATTTAGTATTGTGGCGGCGACGTTGGGGGCGGCAGATTAGGGGTTAATGAATGTAGGTAGGTGGCGGCGATGTTAGGGAAGGCAGATTAGGGGCTAAAAATATTTAAGTAATGTTTGCGAGGCGGGAGTGTTGCAGTTTAGGGGTTAATATGTTTATTATAGTGACGGCATCGTTGGGGCGGCAGATTAGGGGTTAATAAGTGTAGGTAGGTGGCAGTGACATTGGGGGCGGCAGATTAGGGGTTAATAAATATAATGTAGGTGGCGGTAATGTTGGGGGCAGCAGATTAGGGGTTCATAAGTATAATGTAGGTGGTGGCGGTGTCCGGAGCGGCAGATTAGGGGTTAATAAATATAATGCAGGTGTCTGCGATGCCGGGGCGGCAGATTAGGCGTTAATAAGTGTAAGATTAGGGGTGTTTAGACTCGGGGTTCATGTTAGGGTGTTAGGTGTAGACATAACTTTTTTTCCCCATAGGAATCAATGGGTCTGCGTTAGTGAGTTTTACGCTGCTTTTTTGCAGGTGTTAGACTTTTTCTCAGCTGGCTCTTCCCGTTTATTCCTATGGGGAAATTGTGCACGAGCACGTACGACCAGCTCACCGCTGACTTAAGCAGCGCTGGTATTGGAGTGTGGTAATGAGCAAAATTTTGCTCAATGCTCACTTCTTGTCTTTTAGTGACGGGTTTGTAAAAACCTGTAATACCAGCGCTGCAGGTAAGTGAGCGGTGAGCAAAAACTGCTCGTTAGCACCGCATAGCCTCTAACGCAAAACTCGTAATCTAGCCGATTGAAAATTCATTTGAAAATGGACTGTGATCGCCGATGTTGAAAAGTGGCATTTACAGCCGGAAAAATAGCCAGAAAGATCTCAGCCAATAGATTGTTGATATAAGCCATTGTTATCTCGGGTCAATAATGCAGAAAACACAAGTTCTAAAGAACAAAGTCTATTGAGCAAGCACTTGTTTTAATCACTATGTATAACACTGGTACAAACATTGTTGCACACTGTTGCCATATAGTGCTCAAGACTTGTTCATGCTTCTAAGCCTTATATTAAAATTATTATTGTATAACAGCAGCTTGTGAAAATGTTCAGTTTTTCTTTCCTTTTACCATGGATATGTTTCATTTTAAAAAATAGAAGCTGAGGGATTTCTTCATACTTTCTGGTATTTGGAATCCATGACATTTTTGTAACATAAACATCTTCCAGGATACTCTTGGACTTTTATACTAGCACACAAATTTGTTTTAACTCAAAAACACTTGTCAGTTCTCAAAGAAGTTTAGAGTTTGATTGGAGATCACTCTGCAGCCTATGGCCCCTATTTAAGAAAGTCTGGCGGACCTGATCCGACAGTGTGGATCAGGTCCGTCCGCCAGACCTCGCTGAATACGGCGAGCAATACGCTCGCTGTATTCAGCATTGCACCCCTGCAGACTCACGGCCAATGGGCCGCCAGCAGAGGGTGTCAATCTACCCGATCGTACTCGATCGGGTGGATTTCCGGTGATGTCTGTCCGCCTGCTCAGAGCAGGCGGACAGGTTATGGAACAGCGGTCTTTGTGACCGCTGCTTCATAACTGCTGTTTCTGGCGAGCCTGCAGGCTCGCCAAAAACACGGGGCATCAAGCTCCATTCGGAGCTTGATAGATAGGCCCCTATGAGAGTGAGATCTGCTTCAGCCATTCACAACTGGTTTCTCCAAGGTGATGAACTTTTTTTTTATATTTCGGACACACATTCAACATTCAGAACTTGATTTGATCTGTCTCTAAGTCTAAGCCATTCCCTGGTTATCAGGATGCCTTTAAAGATTGCTACCCTATTACCAGGATCCAAGGTCTGAAATTTGATACCTAACTGATGTTTGAATATTTGCAATTTGCCATAAGAATTAAGCTATACAAAATCAGATACAATATTGAATCTGTATGGGAGTGTTCTAAGTACTTACTAGCTATCAGAAAAACTATAAAAGTCAGTTCATAGCCCAACTAATCTGGCGTTGGCCGGATAACAATAAATGATGCCCTTTAAACCATATGAATAAAGGTAATAATCACATAGCTCTCCATGCCTAGGCAGCTCCTCCAGTTCTCCATTTTCTCTATTTATAGAGTTTTCCATTCTCTATTTATAGGGTTTTCCATTTTCTCTTTTCATACCCATGCGGACATAATACTGCACAGCAACATCAAAGCTAAGGTTACCCTGCGACTGGCAGCTTGCATGGTAAATTATGTATAGCTTACAGTTGCTGTTTTTGGTTAATCTTTATCGAAAGAAATTTCTTGCAACCCTTGCAAATATTACTTCTACTATTAGCGCAGATCATGTGAGCATCTCCACAAAGTAATTCACACCCATCAATTTTTTCTGTAAATGGATCATTCACATTTCAGTTTGTAAATAGGCTTCTGTATCTCCAAATATCACTTTTACAGCTTTTGCAAATTAATCCAAAAAGTTTTCAAGTATAAATTATGTATTACAAAATTAAGGACAATACAAATATTGTTTATTTTGTGTATTTGTGCCTTTATGCTGTAACTCAAATAGAATAAAGTAAATTATCAACAGTAGAGACACGGCTGAACTTGATGAAGCCCTACAAATTTTGCAGAAGTATGATATGAATTGTTGTTGACAACTATGGCACTATCAGTGCTTTAGATTATGTTACAAAAATAACCTTGCTCTCTTATTGACATTTAACTTTTTTTCTAGTCTTGACCATTTATAATTGGACCAGTGCTATTTTTCTGTTTTTCGTTGTTTAAATAAGGGAAATCAGTGTGTACAAGTGGTCAATGGCTGCTAGGAGCATTTGGAAGTCAACCAAACCACAATGGCCCATGGGTAATATTATCAAGAGTTAATGACCTTTTCTATAACATAACATAGTGCCAGATTATGTCTTTATTTTTAACATAAAATAATTACATAGCATGGACGATACAAATAATCAAAGCAAAGGGGAGATGAAATCCTAAATACAAATACTAGGGATCAGTCATAATTAGTCACTTAATTATGCTTATCAATTGCCATATACTAAAAATTCCCTGTAATATATGCTTTTAAACAAGCCATGGTTAAAATATATTTCAGAATTTAACAACATTCACATGAGGGGTCCATGATCACCTATTAGTGACAATTTTGAGAGAAATAAACTAAATAGGTATAGGAAATATCTTTGTCAATGCCAAGCATATGTTCTTAAAGGGACATTGAAAACTAAATAAATCATTGCTGAAAGTTTAGCCAGAGAATTTGTACATGTATTTTTTTTAAATTATATTAGCTGAATAAATATTAATTATAAGGGTAAAGTTAATTTCCATTAAACAGTGGGCACCACCATATTTTAACTTAGGTTACCTTTTCTGATGAGGCCAATTAGGAATGGTTATAAATGACTTATTAGAGTGTGCATCTAATAACTGGGGGGGAATATAGCTGTGTCTGCAATTCCATGTTTTAACATGAATTAGAAAGCCCACAATATTAAAGGGACAGTAAAGTCAAAATTAAACTTTAATAATTCAGATAGAGCATACATTTTAATAATAGGTTCCCTATCTATGAAAATGTTTCTGCCTGAGGTCAGAAAATCCAAAATTCTCTCCTCTTGCCTCTCTCTTCAGTCTATTGTTCAGTCATCAGTGGCTCAATGTATGGAGATAATTGGTCTGATGGTCGCTTCCATGGATATTATTCCCTTTGCTCAATTCCATTTGAGAGCTTTGCAATTATGCATGCTATGACAATAGAACATAGGATAGATCTAGACCAGTCAACAAGACTCTCTCCCGTGGTGGCTTTCTCAGGACCATCTGTCTCAGGGCACATGCTTCCGGAGACCTTCTTGGGTGATTGTGACCACGGATGCCAGCCTGCTAGACTGGGGAGCAGTCTGGGGCTCATTAAAGGCGCAGGGACTATGGACTCGGGAGGAGTCTGCTCTCCCCATAAACTCTCCCCATCTTATTCTTTATAGTAGTGTCTATTACATGCAGTTATATGAAAATGAGTGTATACTGACCCTTTAAAAGAGATCATAATGCTAGTCCCAGGACTTTTAAGGGAGTGTGCATCTGGCATGTGCAGGCACAGACAGGTTATTTTCCTCCTCAGTTTAAGGAAGTTTACTATAAAATCTCACAAGGTTTCAGGGAAATCTCATTAAATCACAGTAAAGCAAAGTGTGACATGAAGCTGATTGGTTGTTGTTGTTTTTTTCCAAATATGCAGCTGACAGTAGCTGAAGTATGACTGTTAACAAAGCACTTAATCTGGTGAGCTAAATACATTTCGAGGTAAAGTATCTTTCTTTTTTACATAAAGATGTTCAGGTGATATTTTCTTGTCAACTTTTTACAGTTATGCTGCATCACATTCAAGTGATTTAGCAAATGGGTATTATGTCCCTTTAATTTACACATGTATTATACAGAAACCTTTTTCTTTCATGTAATTAACAAGAGTCCATGAGCTAGTGACGTATGGGATATACATTCCTACCAGGAGGGGCAAAGTTTCCCAAACCTTAAAATGCCTATAAATACACCCCTCACCACACCCACAAATCATTTTTACAAACTTTGCCTCCAAGGGAGGTGGTGAAGTAAGTTTGTGCTAGATTCTACGTTGATATGCGCTCCGCAGCAAGTTGGAGCCCGGTTTTCCTCTCAGCGTGCAGTGAATGTCAGAGGGATGTGAAGAGAGTATTGCCTATTGAATGCAGTGATCTCCTTCTACGGGGTCTATTTCATAAGGTTCTCTGTTATCGGTCGTAGAGATTCATCTCTTACCTCCCTTTTCAGATCGACGATATACTCTTATATTTACCATTTCCTCTACTGATTCTCGTTTCAGTACTGGTTTGGCTTTCTACAAACATGTAGATGAGTGTCCTGGGGTAAGTAAGTCTTATTTTCTGTGACACTCTAAGCTATGGTTGGGCACTTTATTTATAAAGTTCTAAATATATGTATTCAAACATTTATTTGCCTTGACTCAGAATGTTCAACTTTCCTTATTTCCAGACAGTCAGTTTCATATTTGGGATTCTGCATTGAATTATCATATTTTTTCTTACCTCAAAAATTTGACTTTTTTCCCTGTGGGCTGTTAGGCTCGCGGGGGCTGAAAATGCTTCATTTTATTGCGTCATTCTTGGCGCGGACTTTTTTGGCGCAAAAATTCTTTTCCGTTTCCGGCGTCATACGTGTCGCCGGAAGTTGCGTCATTTTTTGACGTTATTTTGCGTCAAAGATGTCGGCGTTCCGGATGTGGCGTCATTTTTGGCGCCAAAAGCATTTAGGCGCCAAATAATGTGGGCGTCTTTTTTGGCGCTAAAAAATATGGGCGTCATTTTTGTCTCCACATTATTTAAGTCTCATTATTTATTGCTTCTGGTTGCTAGAAGCTTGTTCACTGGCATTTTTTTCCCATTCCTGAAACTGTCATTTAAGGAATTTGATCAATTTTGCTTTATATGTTGTTTTTTTCTTTTACATATTGCAAGATGTTCCACGTTGCAACTGAGTCAGAAGATACTACAGGAAAATCACTGCACAGTGCTGGAGCTACCAAGCTAAGTCTGCTATAAACTTTTGGTATCTGTTTCTCCAGCTGTTATTTGTATTGCATGTCATGTCAAACTTATTAATGCAGATAAAATTTCCTTTAGTACTGTTACATTACCTGTTGCTGTCCGTCAACATCTAATTTTCAGAGTGTTCCTGATAACATAAGAGATTTTATTTTTTAAATCCATTAAGAAGGCTATGTCTGTTATTTCTCCTTCTAGTATACATAAAAGTCTTTTAAAACTTCTCTTTTTTTCAGATGAATTTTTAAATGAACATCATCATTCTGATACTGATAATGGTTCTTCTGGTTCAGAGGTTTCTGTCTCAGAGGTTGATGCTGATAAATCTTTGTATTTGTTCAAGATGGAATTTATTCGTTCTTTACTTAAAGAAGTGTTATTTGCATTAGAAATAGAGGATTCTGGTCCTCTTGATACTAAATGTAAACGTTTAAATAAGGTTTTTAAATCTCCTGTAGTTATTCCAGAAGTGTTTTATCTCCCTGATGCTATTTCTGAAGTAATTTCCAGGGAATGGAATAATTTGGGTAATTTATTTACTCCTTCTAGACGTTTAAGCAAATTATATCCTGTGCCATCTGACAGATTAGAGTTTTTTGGGACAAAAATCCCTAAGGTTATGGGGCTGTCTCTACTCCTGCTAATGTACTACTATTCCTATGGCAGATAGTACTTCATTTAAGGATCCTTTAGATAGGAAAATTGAATCCTTTCTAAGAAAAGCTTACTTATGTTCAGGTAATCTTCTTAGACCTGCTATATTTTTAGCGGTTGTTGCTGCAGCTTCAACTTTTTGGTTAGAAGCTTTAGCGCAACAAGTAACAGATCATAATTTTATAGCATTATTATTATTCTATAACATGCTAATAATTTTATTGGTGATACCATCTTTTGATATCATTAGAGTTGATGTCAGGTATATGTCTCTAGCTATTTTAGCTAGAAAAGCTTTATGGATTAAACTTGGAATGCTGACATGTCTTCTAAGTCAACTTTGCTTTCCCTTTCTTTCCAGGGTAAATAATCATTTCGTTCCTTTCCTCACAACAAGGAACAAAAGCCTGATCCTTCATCCTCAGGAGCGGTATCAGTTTGGAAACTATTTCCAGTTTGGAATATATCCAAGCCTTATAGAAACCTATAGCCAGCTCCTAAGTACCTATGAAGGTGCGGCCCTTATTCCAGCTCAGCTGGTATGGGGCAGATTACGTTTTCTTCAAAGAAATTTGGATCAATTCCGTTCTTAATCTCTGGTTTCAGAAACATTGTTTCAGAAAGGTACAGAATTGGCTTCAAGTTAAGGCCTCCGGCTAAGAGATTCTTTTCTTTCCCGTGTCCCAGTCGACACAGCAAGGCTCAGCATTTCTGAAATGTGTTTCAGATCTAGAGTTGGCTGGAGTATTTATGCCAGTTCCAGTTCTGGAACAGGGGCTGGGGTTTTATTTTATCTCTTCATTGTACCAAAGAAGGTCAATTCCTTCAGACCAGTTCTGGATCTATCATTATTGAATCGTTATGTTAGGATACCAACATTCAAGATGGTTACTATAGGACTATCCTGCCTTTTGTTTAGCAAGGGCATTATATGTCTACAATAGATTTACAGGATGTGTATCTGCATATTCCGATTCATCCAGATCACTTTTAGTGTCTGAGATTCTCTTTTTAGACAAGCATTACCAGTTTTGTGGCTCTACTGTTTGGCCTAGCCTCAGTTCCAAGAATTTTTTTCAAAGGTTCTCGGTGCCCTTCTTTCTGTAATCAGAGAATAGGGTTTTGGTATTTCCTTATTTGGACGATATCTTGGTACTTGCTCAGTCTTCTCATTTTCGAAGAATCTCATACGAATCGACTTGTGTTGTTTCTTCAAGTTCATGGTTGGAGGATCAATTTACCAATCAGTTCATTGATTCCTCAGACAAGGGTAACCTTTTTAGGTTTCTAGATAAATTCAGTGTCTATGACTCTGTCCTTGTCAGACAAGAGAAGTTTAACATTGATATCAGCTTGTCAAAACCTTCAGTCACAATCATTCCCTTTGGTAGCCTTATGCATGGAAATGTTGGGTCTTAGGACTGCCGCATCAGATGCGATCTCCTTTGCTCGTTTTCACATGCGACCTCTTCAGCTCTGTATGCTGAACAAATGGTGCAGGGATTACTCAAAGATATCTCAATTAATATCTTTAAACCGATTTTACGACACTCTCTGACATGGTGGACAGATCACCATCGTTCAGTTCAGGGGGCTTCTTTGTTCTTCCGACCTGGACTATAATCTCAACAGATACAAGTCTTACAGGTTGGGGAGCTGTGTGGGGGTATCTGACGGCACAAGGGGTTTGGGAATCTCAGGAGGTGAGATTTCCGATCAATATTTTGGAACTCCGTGCAATTTTCAGAGCTCTTCAGTCTTGGCCTCTTCTGAAGAGAGAGTTGTTCATTTGTTTTCAGATAGACAATGTCACAACTGTGGCATACATCAATCATCAAGGAGGGACTCACAGTCCTCTGGCTATGAAAGAAGTATCTCGAATTTTGGTTTGGGCGGAATCCAGCTCCTGTCTAATCTCTGCGGTTCATATTCCAGGTATGGACAATTGGAAAGCGGATTATCTCAGTCGCCAAACGTTGCATCCGGGCGAATGGTCTCTTCACCCAGAGGTATTTCTTCAGATTGTTCAAATGTGGGGACTTCCAGAAATAGATTTGATGGCTTCTCATCTAAACAAGAAACTTCCCAGGTATCTGTCCAGATCCCGGGATCCTCAGGCGGAGGCAGTGGATGCATTTTCACTTCCTTGGAAGTATCATCCTGCCTATATCTTTCCGCCTCTAGTTCTTCTTCCAAGAGTAATCTCCAAGATTCTGAAGGAATGCTCGTTTGTTCTGCTGGTAGCTCCGGCATGGCCTCACAGGTTTTGGTATGCGGATCTTGTCCGGATGGCCTCTTGCCAACCGTGGACTCTTCCGTTAAGACCAGACCTTTTGTCTCAAGGTCCTTTTTTCCATCAGGATCTGAAATCCTTAAATTTAAAGGTATGGAGATTGAACGCTTGATTCTTGGTCAAAGAGGTTTCTCTGACTCTGTGATTAATACTATGTTACAGGCTCGTAAATCTGTATCCAGAGAGATATATTATAGAGTCTGGAAGTCTTATATTTCTTGGTGTCTTTCTCATCTTTTTTCTTGGCATTCTTTTAGAATACCGAGAATATTACAATTTCTTCAGGATGGTTTAGATAAGGGTTTGTCCGCAAGTTCCTTGAAAGGTCAAATCTCTGCTCTTTCTGTTCTTTTTCACAGAAAGATTGCTATTCTTCCTGATATTCATTGTTTTGTACAAGCTTTGGTTCGTATAAAGCCTGTCATTAAGTCAATTTCTCCTCCTTGGAGTTTGAATTTGGTTCTGGGGGCTCTTCAAGCTCCTCCATTTGAACCTATGCATTCATTGGATATTAAATTACTTTCTTGGAAAGTTTTGTTCCTTTTGGCCATCTCTTCTGCCAGAAGAGTTTCTGAATTATCTGCTCTTTCTTGTGAGTCTCCTTTTCTGATTCTTCATCAGGATAAGGCGGTGTTGCGAACTTCTTTTGAATTTTTACCTAAAGTTGTGAATTCCAACAACATTAGTAGAGAAATTGTGGTTCCTTCATTATGTCCTAATCCTAAGAATTCTAAGGAGAAATCGTTGCATTCTTTGGATGTTGTTAGAGCTTTGAAATATTATGTTGAAGCTACGAAATCTTTCTGTAAGACTTCTAGTCTATTTGTTATCTTTTCCGGTTCTAGGAAAGGCCAGAAAGCTTCTGCCATTTCTTTGGCATCTTGGTTGAAATCTTTAATTCATCTTGCCTATGTTGAGTCGGGTAAAATTCCGCCTCAGAGAATTACAGCTCATTCTACTAGGTCAGTATCTACTTCCTGGGCGTTTAGGAATGAAGCTTCGGTTGACCAGATCTGCAAAGCAGCAACTTGGTCCTCTTTGCATACTTTTACTAAATTCTACCATTTTGATGTATTTTCTTCTTCTGAAGCAGTTTTTGGTAGAAAAGTTCTTCAGGCAGCGGTTTCAGTTTGAATCTTCTGCTTATGTTTTTTGTTAAACTTTATTTTGGGTGTGGATTATTTTCAGCAGGAATTGGCTGTCTTTATTTTATCCCTCCCTCTCTAGTGACTCTTGTGTGGAAAGATCCACATCTTGGGTAGTCATTATCCCATACGTCACTAGCTCATGGACTCTTGTTAATTACATGAAAGAAAACATAATTTATGTAAGAACTTACCTGATAAATTCATTTCTTTCATATTAACAAGAGTCCATGAGGCCCACCCTTTTTTGTGGTGGTTATGATTTTTTTGTATAAAGCACAATTATTCCAATTCCTTATTTTATATGCTTCGCACTTTTTTTCTTATCACCCCACTTCTTGGCTATTCGTTAAACTGATTTGTGGGTGTGGTGAGGGGTGTATTTATAGGCATTTTAAGGTTTGGGAAACTTTGCCCCTCCTGGTAGGAATGTATATCCCATACGTCACTAGCTCATGGACTCTTGTTAATATGAAAGAAATGAATTTATCAGGTAAGTTCTTACATAAATTATGTTATTTGTTTTACCAAATGCACAGTCTATGGTATGGAAACATACTTTGAAAACAGCCCCCCTCCCTGCTTAGATCTGACATAACTGGTGATGTTGGCATTTTTTTTACTTAAACTGTGATCCCTATTGTTTTCTATAAAAGGCACACGTTCTTTTAAAATATTTTGGGGCGCAGGGATTGCGAGACTACCCCAGATTATTTCCTTAACTGCACATATGCAAACAGAGTTCATGCTATATCTGCATATTAGTTCTTAGCAAGGGTTCTTTTGTTCCGGGGGACAGGGAAATCAGTGAAAAGAAAAAAACCCCATTAAATAATAACCTTTTTTGAGAAAATAAAATTGTATTATTCATTGCAAAATTGTTCTCAGATATGAATGTACCTCATCATGTAGCTTACAATTGATGTTCAATGTCCCTTTAAGCTTGTGTAGATTTCAACAAGTAATTTGGTAATGTAATGCATGTCATGTGGGTAGGAGTAAGAGAACTTGTCTATTGTTACCTGCCAATCAAAATGATAGATATAAGTCTTCTTAGTTCTGAAAGCCTGGGGATTTTGTTTCCCTAAGAGTGATAGGTGTATGTATGTATTGGGTACTTGTAAAGCACGGCTAATCACCCGTAAGGGTTTCAAGGCACTGCTCATTTTTATCGACCTCGGAAGGATGAAAGGCTGAATTGACCTCGCCGGGTGTCGAACCTGCAAACCTACAGAGCTCAGCCACAGTGCCTTAACATGCTGAGCTACCAGACATGGACCCTTGGACCTCTTTGCCTAAAAGAGATAAAGCTGTACCTTCATTGATAGGCCAAAATATACATCTACGGTTAGCTAAATTCAGTTGATAATTTCCAGGCACTTCAGAATCGGACTAAATTGATAACCTGCAGGAAATTTCTCTTGTGAAATGCACATGTGGGCTTTAATAAGAGGCTTCACCCTGGGTGTTTATCTTTCCATAGTGTAAACTACTAAGCTCTGCACCCAGTTCTATACTCGGTTTATCAGATAGGAGAAAACATAATTAGGGAAAGGGAGAAATGATACAGAGAAATGCTGAGAGTGCAACAGGCAGCAATTTACTGGATAAAAAGATTTTACACAGAGAGGGAAAATGGAGATATTTAAATAGATGTAAGAGTGAGATATTTTAGACAGAACAGGATATAATTATGGTTGGGACAGGAGTGGGGAAGGTAAATGTTTATTTGAGATGGAGAAACAAATGTGAGAAAAGGACAAAATAAATAGGCCTAGGTTTCAAGAGGGATGCAACAATATTAGTGGCCTATTGTGTGTTAACATCTCTCAATGGCAATCAATAGCCCTTCTATTTTTACACTCATATTAGTCCAGTTATTTTTTTTATCACACAAGCGATAGTCTAGGGCAGTGATGGCGGACCTTGGCATTTCAGTTGTTTCCATGATGCACGACTGGACAGCAGAGTGCCTAAGCATCATGGGAAATGTAATTCTGAAACATCTGGAGCGCCAAGGTTCGCCATCACTGGTCTAGAGCATGCTAACATCTGGATGTGTGATAGCGTGGGTGTGCTGTCTTCCAAGCCCTAAACTGATGGTGCGCTAAGTTCTTCATGTAGTATTCTTCAGAAGAAAGATTGACAATATTTACCAATTTAAACATGGTCCAAATCTTTATCATGACCAAAAATCTTGATTTAAAGTTCAAACCAATGTGTTTTCACCTATTTGCTTACTCTATGGACAGCTGGTCAGCTGCAACTCCATTGTTGAAAGATTTAAATTGCCAATGCTTAGACAAGATTTCCAATAAAAAGGTACATACAGAAGAGTATTGAATTGCAGTCCATGAATTAAAAATATCAATTGACATTGCAAATGAATCTGCTTTTATTACAGCATTTCTGAATAAGGAATCTATTATAAGGATTGTATTTACATGCATATTTTAAAAGAAGATATTCCAATTCCATGGAGTTAATTTTAAAATTGTTTTTAAATATGGAGTTTAATTTGGGGGCTGAATATGAATAAAATGTTGCTATTTCTCGCTAGAACAAAAATGAAGACCCATAAAGGATCGGCAAGCTTAAACTTAAAACTGCAAAGTATTGTTCATTGTTTAAAAAAGAAACTTAAAAAGAGCCACATTAAAATGCACAAGCAATAGGTAACATTAAATGTATTTTGAACGCATTTGTCGATCAAGTGAATTATCTTTTATTTTTCTTAGTGTTGTACTATGAGACTATGGACTAGTCTATAAACCAGGTTCACATTATACACATGACAGTGGGATAGGACCTAGTCATCAGACTTCCTAATGTGATACTGGACACAAAATATCTTAGTTCAGGTTGGCATTAATGATATTGAGAACATAATTACATCTACAGCTGTGCAATCTTGCTAAATATTGTCTACCCCCCCCCCCCCCCATTATGTCTGAAGTGCTCCTTTTGTTATTTCTTAAAGGGACAGGCAGATAACAAAACCACACTGGGCCTTAGGACAGGGGCTGTGGCGGGATCCTCCCATTTTAAACGTGTCCTTTCTGGCTTTCCCTTTAATTAGTCTTTCCCAGATGATATACAGATCCTTCCTGTATAAATATGGCAGAATAATTTTCTGTACAGCAACACTGTGGTGGACATCTTGAAAACCCTACTGCAATGTTATAAAGAAAAATCCAAGTTCAGTTTTGCACAAGGATACACTAAGGGACCAGTAGTTGCCAGTAGTTGCCATTAGTTAGATGATCCAAATTTAAACAACTTTCCGATTTGCTTCAATTGTGTAATTTGCTTTGTTCCCTTGGTATCCTTTGTTGAAAAGCATACCTAGGTAGGCTCATCAAAGACATAAAATTGGGTTTCAAGCCTTTTATAACTGAGCCTTTGACTAAATTACAAAAAAAATAGGAGCATTCAGGTAGTACTGCTACTATGTATATGTTTCTGTTCACCTTTTCAGTCTTTAAATGTGTCTAATGTATTGTTATTTGATTTCTATACTATAATTTAATTTTCCCCTTTGATGATGTTGCATTATTTTCTTTTTTTAATGCATATCTCTTCTAACCATACTTATAACCCCCTATTAAACCTCACTTTGCATTTTTCAAACTATCTTTAAATAATTTATTCTTTCATTTTTATTTCTTTAGCTGTAACGTTAGTCCAACTTTCTCTTTTGTTACACTCCCATTTTAATAGAATATTGCCCTTGAAAATAACCTTGACATGTTTCATTAAAATTGGCAATCAGGATTTTAAAAAGTTAGTTCATGGCTATTTGAAAGAGCAGCCAAAATTTCTTAAACAAGAGTAGAACCTTATCAGAAAAATATGTCAGTTTTGTCCTTCAGGTTTGCATTAGACAGCCAAGTCGATCATATTACCTGCAGGTCGTTTTTAGATTCAACACCTTGAGCAGCTGCCTCTCTGCTTCATTATAAAAATAAAAGGTTTACACTTCTGCCCTTGATGCTGGGGGAGAGATTAAATCAAGGGCGTTTGTTCTCTGCGTCTCCAGCAAATATAAAAATAGAATTAAAATAAAATCAAATAAAACAAAATAAAAAAACCAGATGATGACAATTATCCAATTGTCTACATATTTTATACAAAAATATTTGTTCTGTGGCATAAAATAGATACATATATTGCATAACATACGTATTACAATACTTTAAGTTAAAAATAACTGGTTTATTATATTTCAAAACTGGTTTATGTTATTGCAACACAGACCAATTTCTTGTAGTTCCAGGCCCCTTGTTATTATCTAAACCAGTGATTTTCAACCTTTTTTTTGCCATGGCACACTTTTTTACATTAAAAAATCCTGCGGCACACCACCATCCCAAAATTTTACAAAATTACACATTGTAGCCTAATACAGTATGTATATATAAATATACAGTATATATATATATATATATATATATATATATACACACACACACACACTGTACTGTGCTGTCATGCCATGCCTGCTACAAACTATACATGACATATTGAAACAAGCAAAAAAAAATTTTTTTGTATTTAGTTTTTATTGAGGTTATGGAAAGATACAACATATATGAAATGCCATAAAATATAGATATCAAATTATAAGACAAACAGAAACATTTTGAGTAAAGCGAAAATAATACATTAAAACTGTATGGCTAGTCATCTTAAACCTCTGTTTTATATTATATTCTGAAATGAGTTCCTCTATGAAAACAATGGGCTACTTTTGAACCCAACAAAGCTGATGGACACTGGGAGAGGAAATTGGCATTGAGAATGGTCACTTTTGGACCTAGTACTTAAGAGAGCAAGGTGCGGAGGATCAGCCGGCCCAAGCTGCTTTAAAGAGATGAAGAAGGGGGGGAGAGAAAAAAAGATGAGAAAAAGGGAGGAGCAGAAGGAATGTGGGGGGGGGGGAGGTGCAGTAGAACTCTTGTTAGAAGTGGGGCCAGTTCTCATAGGACTGATTCCCTAATAAAAAACTAGTTGTGTAAAATTAGGGATAAGTCTAACTAGACTCCTTAGCAGAGATCTTAAGTAAATAGCTTAAGATCATTGTATGTGTGTAATGGGTGAAACCAATACATCTTGTACATGTATATATATTTATGACAGCTCCCTGTGAATTATCTTTTCAGGATAGAACTGACATCAAACTAGCCAGGCGCATGCAGTAGCTATATAACTCAGTAAATAAGAGTTTCAGGAGTATATATAAAAAGGATATGGAGGTATTCTCGCCTTGTGTACATAAGTTGGAAGACGTCAGTGGCCGCAGTCTGAGACAAGAGACTCAATAACTAGGTACATGAGCAGTTATCCATATCTGAATATAAGCAGTGTAATGTATTGTTGTTGGCTAGGGATTTGTCCTATAGGTCCCATCATTCTGCCCAGTATAGGTCACATATTAAATGGTATTCTAATATCCATATAAGTTGAGCTAAAACATACAGTCTAGTACTCCTCGTGTCAGACAGAGCAGCCTGAAAGTAGGATCAGGTAGTGTCCCATAATGAGGGAAATTAGATACAAAAGAAATGAAAGTTAGAAACCTGAATGCATTATGATTGAGACAGATGTCTGAAGCTTTATGTCCCTGTGTATATAATAGTAATTGGTGTAGGACATATGTAAATATCACATTACAATGATAGACTATCCACAGTTCTACAAATGTGCATACAAAACAAAAGAACAAGCCAAGATCCTACGTAATAATGACATATAACATTGCCGTGTAGCCTTACATGCAGGTTCCTAAGAACTTAGAGATAAAACAAACATGCACCCTTTTTATTTGCTGTAAACTCAGTCACTCGTACCAAATTTCTCAGGCTTACCAGCCGTCATAGGGGCTCTTAGTAACTGGAGTTTGCTAGGCTGTATTCTGGGTTTTAAACTTAAGCCTGATATCCAGGGTGACAAACTCTGAAAGTGGTTAACATAACATAAGTAGTAAGGACCACTGTATGATCTCATGTGACATATGTCTCTTCCCTTTGGCACCTTGAGAAGTACCGTTAGGTAGAGGGAGTGTTCGGCTCCGGGTGTATGTCCACACTATACCACTCCACATCTCAAGGCTTGAGGGGTTCCCGTCAGCTGACAGGGCTGTTGCAGGTATCTCCGTCCTCTGTGGGATCTCAACAGTCGGTTATGTCTCTGGTGGATATGGAGGGACTTACCCTCAATCGAGACCCTGGAGACAGTAAGAATCAGGAGCGGATGAGTAAAACATAATGCGGCAGCTAGGCCAGCGGAGATCGCGGTGACAGTATTATGTGAGATGGAAGACTCAGTCTCCAGTGGTTCAGGACCGCCCGTCTGGCAGTGCAGCTCCGTCTCATGAATCTCCTGGGTCAGTGGAACATAATTAGGAGTCGCGTAGGCATTGCAAGTAAGATTAAAGGAAATTTTCACCTCTTCATACAGTATCCGTAGATGGTCCTTAATGTCCATGTATGTCTCAAATGACAGACGGTCATCATAAGTCTCCACCGCGATGTCGTGGGCATTGTTACTAGTAGGTTCCAGAGGGTGGGAGTAGTTTGCCATTATGTAAGACTGACCGCTAGACTGTTGTTATCTGAGTGAGGAGCTCTCGTTTAGTGCGTAGGCGAGCCGTAAGACATTAACTGCCCGTCATAGTAGTTATACAGCAGAAGCGATGTTGAGGCTTAATCCATGAATCAGCGACCCAGGTATAGAGGCTCTCTGACCTCCCAAGTTGAGGGGTTTCAAAAGCAATTAGGCACCTTGTAATGATCAGGTTTACTGGGCTGAACGGTCTGGGATATATTTATTTATAACATGTTGCTGGAGCTATAGCTCCGTGCGACCGTTCAGGCTCAAGGCTAGCCCCGCCCCCCCAAAACAAGCAAAATTTAAAAAATATGTCACACTGTTGTCAGTCTGCCGCGGCACACCTGAGGATCTCTCACGGCACACTAGTGTGACACGGCACACTGGTTGAAAAAAAAACACTGATCTAAACATTAGTAAAGAGAAATGAAACCTAAACATTTTCATTCATGATTCAGACAGAGCATATAATTTTCTATTATCATATGGGCTTTATTTTCTTACGTATCCTTTTCTGAAGCAACAGCAGTGCACTACCAGGAGCTAGCTGAACACATATGGTGAGCCAATGACAAGAGGCATATAAGTGCAGCCACCAATTGGCACTAAGCTCCCAGTAGTGCATTGCTGCTCTTGAGCCTATCTAAGCTCCCATGGTATACCAAGGATGTCAAGAGAACAAAGCAAATTTGACAATAGAAGTAATCTGGAAAGTTGTTTAAAATTGCATTCTCTGGGGCCTATTTATTAATGTGCGAGCAGACATGATCCGCTATAGTGATTCATGTCAGCCACACATCGATAAATGCAGACAGCATACGCTGTTGGCATTTATAATTGCACCAGCAGTTCTGGTGAACTGCTGGTGCAACTCTGCCCCCTGCAGATTCGCGGCCAATCGGCCACCAGCAGGGGGTGTCAATCAACCCGATCGTATTTGATTGGGTTGATTTCCGGTGATGTCTGTCAGCCGCCTTAGAGCAGGCTGATTATGGACCGGTTATGGAGCAGTGGTCTTTAGACCGCTGCTCCATAACTTGTGTTTCTAGTGAGCCTGAAGACTTGTCAGAAATACGGGGCATCAAGCTCCATACGGAGCTTGATAAATAGGCCCCTCTGTCTTTTCTTCATGTATACAGGAACACCTTTGGCTCTAATCCTTTAGAGCTGGAATGGAACCACCAAACGATACCCCTTTCAGCAGGACACAGCAGACAGCAAAAATGACATACAGGGACCTCCACAGAGCGCGGAGCCAGTCCTAGTGCAAATGATTGGTAGGAGGTGATAAATAATGATCAATGGAGGTTCCAATAAAAATTAAAATTTATTAAAACATTAATAAAAACAGGAACCAAGAGGTAGGGCATATAATTACCCCCTCTTTTAAAATAACATGCAACGAGTTTCTCAGCACCACTCAGGCATATAACACATACTGATCATAGCTCTTATATATACACCAACCTTACCAATCAAATTAATTCAGAGAATGACAAATACCTGAGAGTTTCCCTCCAAGGGGCAGGCTCTCAGCACTTTAACCCTTCGTCTATGGTATATATTTCTCACATTTGATAGAATTAACTATAATAATTTACAATATAAAATCTATATAAATTGTATTTTATATAAATATATATAATCCAACATATTATCAAGAGATATTTTTTCAAAAAAGTGGTTTCTGTTTAATCAAGTGTACACTCTTTAGTGAGCGATAAATATAAAGGTCAAAATAAACAATAAATATGATGTTAGACAGACGATATATGTGTTGCTAATATATGTATTATGGATTGAATACCTGAGTCATCTGATGGAGATACACACAAAAAAAAGTTGCAAACTAGCGTGTTACACAAACAATATATGTGATGTTTTATAAACATATTTGTACCTGAGTCATCTGGAAGAGGTAGACAGAATAAAACCGAGATTATAAAAGAAAGAGGTGCGTGTAAACAATATCGTTTGGTCTGTGGTAGTTAAAATGATTGATAGGGTGACGTCAGGTGAACTACTGCCAATGGGGACGTCTCTACATGATAAACATCACAGAGCAAACGTAAAACATGTGACTATGTGATTACATCAGATACTTAAAGGAAAAAAAAATATATGAGCGTGTAATGATTCTAATCTCATTGGAATACAACGAGACAAACGGTGTGTGCAAATCGTGTGCTGCTAATGGCTAACCGTTGCGGGGCAACAAGTGTCAAGAGACACTAGACAATGATAACTATAATGAAGCTAAAGTGAACTAAAAATATGTACATAAATCGATACCTCAACGGAACATGGGTAAAGGAAGGATCTATACTCCAACTTATTAAGATGAATTGATGTGAATAATAGATAACAAAATGTGATAAGTAAGGAGATCTAATAAATATACAAAACCTATGATATTCGTGAGGTGATATGAGAGTAGGGGATATGTGTGTAAGAGTGTGATAGGTATAAGGGTCAATAAATATAACTATGGGAGTGCAATTAATGCCAATGGTGCAAACCATAAAACTATGTATTAAAGGATTGATAATAGAAAAAATGATATATCATATGAAATAATAGGAAGAGGTGGGTGTGATATGTATCATATTTATTGTTTATTTTGACCTTTATATTTATAGTTCACTAAAGAGTGTACACTTGATTAAACAGAAACCACTTTTTTGAAAAAATATCTCTTGATAATATGTTGGATTATATATACTGTATATAAAATTTATATAGATTTTATATTGTAAATTATTATAGTTAATTCTATCAAATGTGAGAAATATATACCATAGACGAAGGGTTAAAATGCTGAGAGCCTGCCCCTTGGAGGGAAACTCTCAGGTGTTTGTCATTCTCTGAATTAATTTGATTGGTAAGGTTGGTGTATATATAAGAGCTATGATCAGTATGTTTTATATGCCTGATGAAGCAGACTTGGTGCTGAGAAACTCGTTGCATGTTATTTTAAAAGAGGGGGTAATTATATGCCCTACCTCTTGGTTCCTGTTTTTATTAATGTTTTAATAAATTTTAATTTTTATTGGAACCTCCATTGATCATTATTTATCACCTCCTACCAATCATTTGCACTAGGACTGGCTCAGCGCTCTGTGGAGGTCCCTGTGGGTCATTTTTGCTGTCAGCTGTGTCCTGCTGAAAGGGGTATCGTTTGGCGGTTCCATTCCAGCTCTAAAGGATTAGAGCCAAAGGTGTTCCTGTATACATGCTGGAAAGCACAGCAAGCTGGGTTGCTGTTGATCACCCAGTCTGCAACTAATAGCACTGTCTGAGTGCTTCATTAAAATGTGAGTACCCTGTGTGGGTGAATACAAGCCTTCTAATCTGCTTATACTGGTACACACAAGTGCCTCTCTTTTTCTCTCCCTTCTTTTTGTAGTCATATTTGGGGGAAAAATATATTAGGAAATATTTTTCTTACCTGGGGTTTAGTCTTTTTTTCAAATTGACAGTTTTTTTCTTTCAAAATTTGTGGGCAAAATTAGGCCCGCGGGGGCCTAGCGACAGCTCCAAGAATCTTTTCCAAGGTTCTCGGTGCCCTACTCTCTGTAACCAGAGAGCAGGGTATTGCGGTGTTTCCTTATTTGGACGATATCTTGGTACTAGCTCAGTCTTTACGTTCTGCAGAATCTCACACAAATCAACTAGTGTTGTTTCTTCGAAAACATGGTTGGAGGATCAATTTACCAAAGAGTTTCTTGATTCCTCAGACAAGGGTCACCTTTTTAGGCTTCCAGATAGATTCAGTGTCCATGACTCTGTCTCTAACAGACAAGAGACGTTTAAAATTGGTTGCAGCCTGTCGGAACCTTCAGTCTCAGTTATTCCCTTCAATAGCTATGTGCATGGAAGTTTTAGGTCTCATGACTGCAGCATCGGACGCGATCCCCTTTGCTCGTTTTCACATGAGATCTCTCCAGCTTTGTATGCTGAACCAATGGTGCAGGGATTATACAAAGATATTACAATTAATATCCTTAAATCCCAATGTTCGACTCTCTCTGACTTGGTGGTTAGATCACCATCGTTTAGTTCAAGGGGCTTTATTTGTTCGGCCAACCTGGACTGTGATCACAACAGATGCAAGTCTTTCAGGTTGGGGAGCTGTTTGGGGATCTCTAACAGCACAAGGCATTTGGAAATCTCAAGAGGCGAGATTACCAATCAATATTTTGGAACTCCGAGCAATTTTCAGGGCTCTTCAGATTTGGCCTCTGTTGAAGAGAGAACTGTTCATTTGTTTTCAGACAGACAATATCACAACTGTGGCATATGTCAATCATCAGGGTGGGACTCGCAGTCCCCAAGCTATGAAAGAAGTATCTCGGATACTTGCTTGGGCGGAATCCAGCTCCTGTCTAATTTCTGTGGTTCATATCCCAGGTCCCTCCATACAGATGTGTTTTCTCAAATTGTTCAGATGTGAGGTCTTCCAGAAATAGATCTGATGGCCTCTCATCTAAACAAGAAACTTCCCAGGTACCTTTCCAGGTCCCGGGATCCTCAGGCAGAAGCAGTGGATGTTTTGACACTTCCTTGGTGTTATCAACCTGCTTATATTTTCACACCTCTAGTTCTTCTTCCAAGAGTGATCTCCAAAATAATCATGGAGCAATTGTTTGTGTTGCTGGTGGCTCCAGCATGGCCTCACAGGTTTTGGTATGCGGATCTTGTTCGGATGTCCAGTTGCCAACCTTGGCCACTTCCATTAAGGCCAGGCCAGATTAAGGTCCGTTTTTCCATCAGGATCTCAAATCATTAAATTTGAAGGTATGGAAATAGAACGCCTAGTGCTTAGTCATAGAGGTTTCTCTGACTCAGTGATTAATACTATGTTACAAGCTTGTAAATCTGTTTCTAGAAAGATTTATTATCGAGTTTGGAAAATTTATATTTTATGGTGCTCTTCTCATAAATTCTCTTGGCATTCTTTCAGAATTCCTAGAATTTTACAGTTCCTTCAGGATGGTTTAGATAAGGGTTTGTCTGCAAGTTCCTTGAAGAGACAAATCTCTGCTCTGTTTTATTTCACAGAAAGATTGCTAAACTTCCTGATATTCATTGTTTTGTACAGGCTTTGGTTCGTATCAAGCCTGTCATTAAATCAATCTCTCCTCCTTGGAGTCTTAATTTGGTTTTGAAGGCTTTACAGGCTCCTCCTTTTGAGCCTATGAATTCTTTGGACATTAAATTACTTTCTTGGAAAGTGTTGTTCCTTTTGGCCATCTCTTCTGCTAGTAGAGTTTCTGAATTATCTGCTCTTTCTTGTGAATCTCCTTTTCTGATTTTTCATCAGGATAAGGCGACTTTGCGGACTTCATTTAAATTCTTACCTAAGGTTGTGAATTCTAACAACATTAATAGAGAAATTGTTGTCCCTTCATTGTGTCCTAATCCTAAGAATTCTTTGGAAAGATCCTTACATTCTTTGGATGTAGTGAGAGCTTTGAAATATTATATTGAAGCTACTAAAGATTTCAGGAAGACCTCTAGTCTATTTGTTATATTTTCTGGTTCTAGGAAAGGTCAGAAAGCTTCTGCTGTTTCCTTGGCTTCGTGGTTAAAGCTTTTGATTCTTCAAGCTTATTTGGAGTCGGGTCAAGCCCGCCTCAGAGAATTACAGCTCATTCTACTAGATCAGTCTTCACTTCATGGGCTTTTAAGAATGAAGCTTCAGTTGATCAGATTTGCAAAGCAGCAACTTGGTCTTCTTTGCATACATTTACTAAATTCTACCGTTTTGATGTATTTGCTTCTTCAGAAGCAGTTTTTGGTAGAAAAGTTATTCAGGCAGCTCTTTCAGTTTGATTCTTCTGCTGATGTTTTAAGTTTTTTCTTTTCATTATGAGACTCTTGCGTGGAGTTCCACATCTTGGGTATTGCTATCCCATACGTCACTAGCTCATGGACTCTTGCCAATTACATGAAAGAAAACATCATTTATGTAAGAAGTTACCTGATAAATTAATTTCTTTCATATTTGCAAGAGTCCATAAGGCCCACCCTTTTTATGGTGGTTATGTTTTTTTGTATAAAGCACAATTATTTCCAAATTCCTTTGTTGATGCTTTTTACTCCTTTCTTTATCACCCCACTACTTGGCTATTCATTAAATTGAATTGTGGGTGTGGTGAGGGGTGTATTTATAGGCATTTTGAGGTTTGGGAAACTTTGCCCCTCCTGGTAGGATTGTATATCCCATATGTCACTAGCTCATGGACTCTTACCAATATGAAATAAATTAATTTATCAGGTAAGTTCTTACATAAATTATGTTTTTTTCTATATTATGTAAATAATACGTCTATGTCCTTAATAACCCTGTTATTGAGGAAGTTGCCCATATTAGCCAGTATGCAAAATATATCTATGTATAAATTGCCACAGAAAAAATGGCATAGCATGTCCCTTTCTTTAATAATCACATAAATAAAAACCTCATAAAATGTGATGTCATGGTATTAATCAATGAGAAAAACAGACAATTACTGACTATTTTTTTCTAAAAAGGTCATTTCTACCTTGGGAATTGTGTATCTAATTAAGGAGTCTGTTTCATTGTTGTAATACAAAAGCACTAAGCAGTTGCTTATACTTAATATAAATACTTACAATATGTATTATTCTTCTATTTAAATGGATTTTACCTTTTTATTTTCTTTTTTTTTTTTACACTACATTTGTTCTTCCTGACAGCCATACAAGGAGGAGGAGTTCTTTGCAGGAAGTTTTATCTTAGCCTGATGTCATAAAACATCTAGGCTGGTGAATAGACTAGATAAGTTATATTTGCTTATGCCCAGAAATGTTTTTGTCGGTAAGGCTTGCTGCTCTAACGCTCCTTTTTTTCCCACCGCTCCCTTAAGCCAACGCTGGTATTACAGGTTTTTTTAAACCTAGCGTTAGCCGCAAAAAGGTGAACGTTGAGCAGAATTTAGCTCCACATCTCACCTCAATACCAGCGTTGCTTACGGTAGCGGTAAGCTGGCTAAACGTGCTGGTGCACAATTTCCCCATAGGAAACAATGGGGCTGAGCTGGCTGAAAAAAAACCTAACACCTGAAAAAAAGCAGCGTTCAGTTCCTAGTCCTAACGCAGCCCCATTGTTTCCTATGGGGAAAGAAAAAATATGTCTGCACCTAACACCCTAACATGATCCCCGAGTCTAAATACCCCTAATCTTACATTTATTAACCCCTAATCTGCCGCCCCCGACATCGTCGCCACCTGCATTATACTATTAACCCCTAATCTGCCGCTCCGGACACTGCCGCCACCTACATTATAGTTATAAACCCCTAATCTGCTGCCCCCAACATCGCCGCCACCTACATTATAGTTATTAACCCCTAATCTGCCCCCCAACGTCGCCACAACTATATTAAATTAATTTACCCCCTAATCTGCCGCCGCCAACGTCGCCGCAACTATAATAAAGTCATTAACCCCTAAACCTAAGTCTAACCCTAACCCTAACATCCCCCTAATTTAAATATAATTTAAATACATCTAAATAAAATAAATACAATTAAATAAATTATTCCTATTTAAAACTAAATACTTACCTATAAAATAAACCATAAGATAGCTACAATATAACTAATAGTTACATTGTAGCTAGCTTATGATTTATTTTTATTTTACAGGCAACTTTGTATTTATTTTAACTAGGTACAATAGTTATTAAATAGTTATTAACTATTTAATAGCTACCTAGCTAAAATAAGTACAAAATTACCTGTAAAATAAATCTTAACCTAAGTTACAATTACACCTAACACTACACTATAATTAAACTAATTACCTAAACTACCTACAATTAATTACAATTAAATTCAATAAACTAAATTACGGAAAAAAAACCCACTAAATTACAGGAAAAAAAAATACAAGAAGTTTAAACTAATTTAATCTGATTCAATCCGATTGGCTGATTGGATCAGCCAATAGAATTGACCTTGCATTCTATTGGCTGATCCAATCAGCCAATCTGATTTTTCCTACCTTAAAGGGACAGTTCACCCAAAAACTTTCTCCCCTTTAAATTATTCCCAATGATCCTTTTTACCTGCTAGAGTGTATTAAATTGGTTGCAAGTAGCTCCTTTACTCATATTTCAGCCTTTGAAATAGCTGATTTAGCTTGTGGTTTCCCAACCTATACTGAAAGTTTTTATACTGGCATATATGCTATTGACAAGCCTAAGTAAACACAGCCAGCAGAAGAGATTACACCCTCAGTGGGGGCATGATAGTTAAGTAATAAAATGATAATTTTCCATTGTTCTCTCTATGTATTGAGCTTTGGTGTTCCAGACAAATATAAGATAAGGAAGCAAGTCTGTGTACATGAAAGTGATAACATAATGAGATCTGATATTACCTGAAGCTCAACCCATTGTAATAGGCTGTGGTTTCAAAGCACAAAACCAGCTACTTCAGATACACAAATAAACCCGAAAATGCAATTTCTCAAATATTTTATACTATGCAGTTGATATAACAAGTCATTTAAAATACATTTATGGAAAAACAATTTTACAGTGTACTGTCCCTTTAATTCCAATTGGCTGATAGAATCCTATCAGCCAATCGGAACTCGAGGGACACCATCTTGGATGACGTCATTTAAAGGAACCGTCATTCGTCATTAGTCGTCGTGCTGGAAGGATGCTCCGCGCCGGATGTCTTCAAGATGGAGTCGCTCCTCGTCGGATGGATGAAGATAGAAGATGCCGCTTGGATGAAGCCTTCTCCCGGTCTGGATGTCTTCTTCTGCCCGGATAGGATGAAGACTTCTCCCGGTCTGGATGGCCTCTTCTGCCCCATCGGATGAAGACTTCTGGCCGGATAGGATGACCACTTGTGCCCGGCTGGGTGAAAACATCTCAAGGTAGGGTGATCTTCAATGGGGTAGTGTTAGGTTTTTTAAGAGGGTATTGGGTGGGTTTTAGAGTAGGGGTGTGTGGGTGGTGGGTTGTAATGTTGGGGGGGTATTGTATTTTTTCTTTACAGGTAAAAGAGCTGATTACTTTGGGGCAATGCCCCGCAAAAGGCCCTTTTAAGGGCTATTTGTAATTTAGTATAGGGTAGGGCATTTTATTATTTTGGGGTGCTTTTTTATTTTATTAGGTGGCTTAGATCAGGTGTAATTAGTTTAAACTTCTTGTAATTTTTTTTTGTTCTGTAATTTAGTGCTTGTTTTTTTCATAATTTAGTTTATTGAATTTAATTGTAATTAATTGTAGGTAGTTTAGGTAAATTATTTAATGATAGTGTAGTGTTAGATGTAATTGTAACTTAGGTTAGGATTTATTTTACAGGTAATTTTGTACTTATTTTAGCTAGGTAGTTATTAAATAGTTAATAACTATTTAATAACTATTGTACCTAGTTAAAATAAATACAAAGTTGTCTGTGAAATAAATATAAATCATAAGCTAGCTACAATGTAATTAGTATTTAGTTTTAAATACAATGTAATTAGTATTTAGTTTTAAATAGGAATAATTTATTTAATTGTGTTAAATATAATTTAAATTAAAGGAAATTAATTTAAATTGGGGGGGGGTTAGGGTTAGGTTTAGACTTAGGTTTAGGGGTTAATACCTTTAATATAGTAGCGGCGACGTTGGGGGTGGCAGATTAGGGGTTAATAAATCTAAGTAGGTGTCTGCGATGTTAGTGCAGGCAGATTTGGGATTAATACAATTTAACTAGTGTTTGCGAGGCGGGAGTGCGGCGGTTTAGGGGTTAATACATTTATTAAAGTGGCGGCGATGTCCAGTCAGCAGATTAGGGGTTAATAATCGTAGGTGGGTGGCAGCGACGTTGGAGGCGGCAGATTAGGGGTTCATAGGTATAATGTAGGTGTCGGCAATGTCCGGTCGGCAGATTAGGGGTTAAAAAAATGTTTTATAGTGTTTGCAATGTGGGGGGCCTCGGTTTAGGGGTTAATAGGTAGTTTATGGGTGTTAGTGTACTTTGTAGCACTTTAGTTAAGAGCTTTATGTTCCGGGGTTAGCCCATAAAACTCTTAAATACTGACTTTTATATGAGGTAGAAGTCTTGACAGGAGAGGGTCTACCGCTCACTTCTTCCAAGACTCGTAATACCGGCGTTAGGCAAGTCCCATTAAAAAGATAGGATACACAATTGACGTAAGGGGATTTGCGGTAGCCTCGAGTTGCGGAAGAAAAGTGAGCGGTACACCTGTACCTGTCAGACTCGTAATACCAGCGTTGGGACCTCTCAACGCTGCTTTTTAAGGCTAACGCCAAACTCGTAATCTAGGTTTTGAAAATCCTCTTCTATTAAAACAGTGGGGCCAAGGCGACACTGGTTAATAATTTTGCAAGAAAGTAAGTTATTTGTTGTTTTTTACACAATCTTTTTCTTTTTATATTTACTTTCATTTAAAATATTAGTTTTTACCAAAGGAGCACTGTTTAATATCCCTTTAAGGAGAGACACTTAATTTACAGCATAATGCTAAGTAACGTAAGCTTATGATTTCTCTCCATGGTTGCAAGTTTTGGGGATTTGGACCCTATCAGAAGCCTTCAAGAAACCATGAACCACAATAGTTTGTGTTTTTCAAAGATTTATTTCAGAAAAAAACATAAAAAATATCATGTGACCCATCACACGCATACACTGTCTGCATTTATCATTGCACCAGCAATTCTTGTGAACTGCTGGTGCAATGCCGCCCCGTGCAGATTTGTGGCAAATCGGCAGCTAGCAGCAGGTGTCAATCAACCCGATCGTATTTGATACAACTTACGGAGCAGCGGTCTTTAGAAACAAGGGACATTAAGCTCCATAAGAAGCTTGATAAATATGCCCCTATGTGTTTAACTCCTGCTAAGGTTAAAGGGATAAAGTACTGCTTAAGAGCCACAGAGCACTGCTGTTCCTAAACAAATACAGACGACAAGCCAATGGACAGCAGCAGTTACATAACAAATTTAGCAGTATTATGTCCCATTAATATCCTTCTGGTTGTTTGAACATGTTATATGTCCTCTGGCAGTGAAGAGGTTAATACTGAGCACCTTGTATAGGCTAAATATCTTATACTTGTTTGTCTGACTGGCAGCAAGTCAATAAGACATTTGTTGGCTTCATCTCATGTCGGCATTGGCCAGTTTCCCAGTAAAGTAATTTTCCACAGCTTAGTCAAGCGTGCAGTAGAAAACAGGCTGAGAACTCAGCATTTAGTTTCGCAAGTCTCTAAAAAGCAGAAAACTGTACGTTCTGTTGCTGTTTTTTTAGTGTCAAACAAAACTAAACAACAGAGGTGGCTTTAGATGTTGTGAGGTCTTAGGCAAAATTAAAATATGAGGCCCCATATATTTAATTTTTATTACATATTAATTTGTTTGCACTGTGTACAAAATAGTAATTGTTTTTAATCCAATTTCTTTTTTATTGAGAAAATATCATATAAATTACATGTTACATTTACTGTTCACATAAGTTGCATGTCAAGATAGATACAAAAAAAAAAAAAAAAAAGGAAAAAATAAAAAATCATAAAAGAAAACAACTGTCAGTAATGCAAATATATTTCTCAAAGATTTTATCCTAACAAAATAAGCAAATTATCTGGATTCCATAAGGAACACAGGTTATGATCTTAAACTGTTAAATTATTAAACTGGATACATATCATATCGAAAACAAACATCTAAACTATTTTCTCCAATTGATTTAAAAATCTCAATAATGCCTTCTGTCGCTCCATGACTATTTAAGGTCCACACACTGTTCATCATTTACTTATTTTTTTCTGTGGTCTTAAGTAATATTGCTCCCAGATACTCTGGGCTGTAATGTATGAGTCTCTCGTATCATTTTTATAAGAACCATATTCTTCAAGCTCTATTAACTCAGTGACTCTATTTCTCCATGTGTGTAAGTCTGGGGCTACACTGGATTTCCAATGTTTGGCTATAATGGATTTCGCACCGTTTATCATTATTTGAAATAGGATTCTATGAGCCTTGGATGGTAGTTTCAGAGATTTGTTAAGCAGGAATATTATGGGGTCTAGGGGGATCGTTAGTTCAAGGGCAGCCTCCATAGCTGTGATGCAATTTCTCCAGTAATTATTTATTTCCCCACACCACCACCACATGTGTCCCATCCCACTACCTACATGACCGCATCTCCAACATCTATCGCTGGCCTGGGGATATAATTTATGGATACGTCTTGGGGTGAGATACCAGTTGTGCAAAATTTTATAGTTCAATTCAGCCATAGATGCCGAGGATGAGGAAGTTTTTGTGTTTCTAAAAATATTGGCTGCTGTCTGGGGTAGTATGATTATACCTAGTTCCCTCTCCCAGGCTTCAATTGAGGTGGGGAGATTGCCTGGTGGGGGCTGTGTTAAGACGGTTTGAATTATGGACAGGGTGTGTTTCCTCTGGTGATTACCTGTAAACAGTTTCTCCAATGTCGTGAGGGGCCTCAGCATATTATTACTGTGTTTATGAGTCATTATATAGTGATTTACTCGTCTATAGTTAAACCAGATTTGAGACCACGAGTGGCCTTGTTCTTGCATTTGATTTTGAGTCATCAGGCGTTCATTTACAGTAATTTGGTGGATATCCAATTCTATGATATTACCATCTGGCCCTCTAGTACCCCCCAGGTCTGCTATTGAAAACTCAGTATTGTGGGTCAATGAGGTTAAAGGCGAGGGGTTAGATGTGATATATGGGTTCATCCCTGACATCAAAGTCCATTGTAGCATAGTCGCTTTGGTTATAGGGTTCGAGATGTTCTTGGTCAATATTTTAAGGTCAGGATGCCAGCATAGGGCGGGTAAGTTTATTTCAAGGTTTAAATTTTCTTCAAGTTCTACCCATCTTTTGTGTGTCTTATGTATCTTCCAGTCCAGTATTCGTTGTATAAAAATAGCTGTTCGGTAGAATTTTATGTTTGGGACCCCCAGGCCTCCCTGTTCTCTGGTACGCATCATGGTTATTTTATTAATTCTGGGCTGTTTGCCTCTCCATATGAACGAGTGGAACATCTGTTGTATCTGAGCTATATATTTGGGGGGAGAGGGATAGGGAGAGTCTGTAGAATATATAACAATCTGGGGAAGGCATTAATTTTGATAGTGTTTATCCTCCCCAGCCATGATAGGTGCTTAGAGTACCAGGAGGATAGATCTCTGGTTAGGGCCTGGCGGATTGGCATATAATTCAGTTCAAAGACCGAATCTATTTCTTCTGCTAAGTGAATGCCAAGGTATTTTATGGAATTAACACACCATTTAAAGGGGCATAATGTTTTAATCTTGAGATCCATCCCCGGGGGGAGGGAGACTCCTAGTATTTCGGATTTGGAGTGGTTGATTAAAAAATTTGTTAGTTTGTTAAATATGTTCAACTCATCCAATAGGAAAGGCATGGCCTCGTCTGGTTTAGTAAGGGAGAACAGAATGTCGTCGGCAAAAAGGGACAACTTGTACTCTCCCCCCCCTATCCTCACCCCTGGGATATCTTTATTAAGTCTAAATTTGGTGGCCAGCGTCTCCAGGAAACACACAAATAGTAAGGGGGAGAGGGGACAACCCTGTCTTGTGCCATTAGATATTTGGAAAGGTTGTGACAAAATACCATTAAGCGTTATACAGGCACTAGGGTGGGCGTAAAGGGCGAATATCCTATGTAACATGATGTTTCCCAAGCCAAAAAATCGTAGTGTTAGTTTTAGAAAGGACCAATTGACACGGTCAAAAGCTTTTTCCGCATCCGTGGAGAGCCACACTGTTGGGATCCCCACGGACTTGGAATGCCATATAAGATGCAAGTTGCGTACTGTATTATCTTTGGCTTCTCTGCCAGGGACGAAGCCCACCTGATCCTGGTGTATAATTAAGGGGAGAACCGAATTCAGTCTAGTTGCTAGGATTTTCGCATATATTTTAATGTCAGAATTTAAAAGTGATATTGGTCGGTAGTTGGGAATTTGATCTGCCGGTTTGCCTGGTTTTGGGATGACCGTAATATGTGCCCTTAAGGATTCAGGGGAGAAGTATTTGTCTTTATCAATGTCTTGGAAATAAGACAGTAAGTGGGGGGCTAGTAAATTCTTAAATTTAGAGTAATAGGTGTTTCCAAAGCCGTCGGGTCCTGGAGCCTTTCCCATCGGGAAGGCGGATATAGCTTCCTTTACCTCTTTGAGGGATAATGGGGAGTCAAGTTTGGCCTGTTGTTCTGCAGTGAGAGAGGGGAGGTGTAGTTGCGCAAGATAGGTGGAGATATCTTGTTCAGAAGGGGGGGGGTGATCCCTCTCCAGGTTGTAAAGGCTGTCATAGTAAGTCCTAAATTTATCAACTATGTCTCTAGAGGATGTCCAGGTCCTCCCGTCTCTATCCTTTATTGTCATAATGTACCGTCTATTGGATCTTTGTTTGAGGTGTCTAGCTAGAAGTTTTCCCTGTTTATTATGTCCCTCATAGTATGTCTTCCTAAGAAACAGAGCTGCCCGCTTGGTTTCGGTACCCAAGAGCAAGTTAAGTTGATCTCTCTTATGTTGTAAGCTTTCTAGAAGGGACTGATTCCCGGGAAATCTTTTATGTATATCCTGTGTTTTTTTTATGTCTTCTAGTAATGTAGATAAAAATTGGGTTCTCTGCTTATTTCTTGCCGCTTTCAGGGCTATAAGTTCCCCCCTGATCATACACTTGTGTGCCTCCCATATTGAGTGTGGTGTCACATCTGTCGTGCAATTACGGTCAAAATACTCGCTCAGGGAGGTTATTAACTGAGTGCAAATAAGTGGATCTTTCAAAAGTGTTTCATCTAATCTCCAGGTCTTATCAGGTCTCTGTGAAGTGGGCCATCTGAGGGTGCAGCTAATTATAGCATGATCTGACCACGTTATGGGGGAAATATCTGTATGTTGAACTAGGTCTAGACTAGTGACATCTATAAGAAGATAATCTATCCTCGAGTAGACTTTGTGGGGGTGAGAATAAAAGGTAAAGTCCTTTGTGGAAGGGTGCGTTAGTCTCCAAGCGTCGTGTAATGTTAGGTCTGTTAAATATGTCTTAACCAATCGTAGTGATTTCTGAGGGATAGAGGAAACGCCTCTAGAGCAGTCAATGTCGGGTTCCAATGCTAAATTAAAATCCCCTCCAACCACCAATCCCCCCCTTTGGCAGTCTAATATAGCATTCCTTAAAGTAAGAAAAAATTGGGGTGTCGGGGCGTTGGGGGCGTATATGTTGGCCAACGTTATTACCTTATTGTAGAGGGACCCTACTACTATAATATATCTCCCCTCCTTGTCTTTGTGTATGTGGGTTGGGTGAAAAGGGATATTTCTCTTAACCAGGATGGCCACCCCATTACGTTTGGTATTATTAGATGCTAGGAAAACCTGACCAAATTTATGAAAGGACATCTTAGGTTCCCTTCCCCGTTTGAAATGGGTCTCCTGTAGTAGAACTATATCATACTTGAGTCGTCTATATTCTCGGACAGCTAAGGACCTTTTTTTGAGGGGTATTTAATCCCTTGACATTGTGAGAGGCTATTTTTATGTGTAGTGTGTCTGATAACATTATTTATATTTTAAAAAGAATAAAGCACAACATTGAAGTCTCAAGAACCAGTGTGTGAGCCACAGTGTAGTATTATGAAATCTGACCTGTAAAATATAATTGTTAAACAGACAGCAATCAAAGAGGCAACATTTAAATGTATTCAGACCTGTAAGGAGATAAACTTTGCATTTAGCAAGTATGTATTCATCACATGGAGCGACAGCAGTTGTAGTTGTAAAATCTAAAACAAAAACAGTGTAAAACATCTTAACCAAATATATAAAAATACACAAGTGTGGGGTGTATACAGTAAACTTTAGATACACCATGAACTAGGGGGTCGAGTGGTGTCAGTTAACCTTCAGAGTTTAGCTATATGATTTTCATTGTATTAAATGCTGAGCTGGGGGGATTTAAAGTTAGGGGAGTGACTATGTGAGTAAGAGAAGAGAACATATATAAAGCTGTATTTGAATAATTAAATGCTTAAATTGCCCTACGGGGCCAATAACTTATGAAATTTTCCTTCTCCAGAGGGAATCTTTGCTAAGTAACGGGTATATGCTAGACAAATCATGAAGATACAAACATATCATTAAGAAACTTATGCAAATTGGAACATTTAGTCTGCCATACCCAATGTCCTCGGTTTGCCTACGGTCCAAAAGGAACCGCAAGTAGTAGTAAGTTAAGAGTCCGATGACTGTGATGCTGGTCCTGTTTTAAACCTTTTTGAAGGCACTCTGGTCCAGTTGGGGCGTTGTTCTCTAGGTCTGTCTTTGCCTCTTTCCTCTTGTGCTGTTGGAATGTCCAGCACCTTTTCTGGAGGCATTTCAAAAACAATATTTAGCTTTTTAGATAGGGAGTCCAGATCATTGTAGCTTTTGTATATTATTTGGGAACCGTTATGATTAATCATGAGGCTGAATGGAAAACCCCAACGGTATCTGATGTTCTGTTCTTGTAGCTTTTTGGTTATAAATCTCACCTCACGCCTTCTTTGGATCGTCTGAGGGCATAAATCTTGAAAGATCTGTAGAGAGTGGTTGTGAAAGGAGATGGTTTGCCTGGATCTGGCCGCCTGCCATATCTCCTCTCTTGTTGTAAATTTCAGCAGTTTCAGGATGACATCTCTAGGGGGGGGCGGCGGTTTAGCAGGGGGCCTCAATGCTCTGTGGATTCTTTCAATATCATCATTTGTAATCATCGTCGCCCTTGGCAGAAGGTGGTGAAAAAGATCTTTTACATAAGATTTCAAATTTTCCTGAGGGACTTCCTCCGGGATGCCTCTAATTCTTAAGTTGTTCCTTCGTCCTCTATTATCCAAATCTTCCAACTTATCTTGCATCGCCTGGATAATAGAATCTTGAATAGACAGTTGTTGGATATTAGTGCTGACCAAGTTGTTCAAATGATCTTGGCCATCTTCCAGGCATTCTATTCTAGACCCCATTTCATTCAAGTCCCTTTTTAAATCTCTAATTTCCTCTTTAATGAAGGACTTAAGCCCCTCAATATCTACTTTGGAAGGCAGGTCTGCGATCTGAGACTGTATAGAACGTAAAGGGTCCTTTTGGAGAGTGGCCATGTCTGTGGGCGATTCAGAACAATTAGCCTCTAGTGTTGTATCTTGTGAGGGGCCCTCTGAAGCATGAAAAAAGGTAGTAACTGACGGGGTCATGGACAGATTTTTATTCTGTTTTTCTGGTTTGTTCCCTTTTTTGGAAGTCATATTAAAAGGGTCCGTTGTCTGGATGCACTGTGCGACTGTCTCTTTAAGGGAAAAAATACCTCTATTTCAGGGGTAGCACGTTTGTTCAGGTCAAGAGCAGTATGCGTGATATTCAGTGAGTCAATCTCTGTATGTTTGCCCTTTGTTTATATCTGAGTTGTTAGTTACAGGAATATGTCTCTTTTCATCCCTGCTGCATCTGCACGTTTAAAACTTTGCTGTTTGCACAAATTCTGTGGGTCTTTGTGAGATCTTTAAAGGATTAATAGCAGTTTGGAGGCGTAGTGACATATAATTATAACCAAGTGGAGTCTCACAACCGGGTGAGTCTGATTATGTGTTGTTTCCCCACCAGCATGAGCTGTTGCGCAGGGTTAAAGTGAAAGTAGAACGGACTCCACGTGGCTCTAGTTTCTGCCGTTATAATAAAGTGTCCGAGTAGTCACTGACTGTTATGTCAATTATAAACAAAGTGTCCCAGATCAAACCAGTGTAAAACTATTAAGCATGACTCAATTTATGTTGCCTTGGCCCGTGTCTGTAATTACTTATGTTGGACTGGTTGGGGTTCCGGACCATTGTCGGTCGGCCTCTCAGCTATCCCTGTGCCCCTCACTCACCAGTCGGGTATTATTTGCTGTTCCGTAACTCCAGTAGGCTGGGTATTGGCATTTATGATCGCCCCTCCGGCTCCGTGATAATGTGGCGCAGTGAGTCAAGATGGCGCCTACGGCGTCTGTTTCTCCTCAAATTACTCTTTGGGACCCCGCTCAGTTAATGTCGGGGGAATGAAAAGTAGACAGTTCT